>NC_056526.1:82948807-82974995 GCF_019175285.1 Sceloporus undulatus | reverse complement strand
GCAAGGATAAAAAAAAATGCATAGAAATAGAAGACCCACAAGATCCAGGATCTCAAGGGGAAGTTCAAACCAAGGACCAGGATGTTATATGACAAGAAAAAGAACACACTACAAGATCAAAAAGAAATAAAAAGACATTGGATATACTACACAAAAGAATTATATAAAAAAGATGAAAAAATTAACAGTAAGTGTTGCAAAGAGACACATGAAGATGAACCCCGTGTTCTAAGAAGTCAGGTAGAATTGGCAATAAGAGAAATTCGGAAGAATAAATCGCCAGGAACAGATGATAGTCCAGTTGAATTGCTACAATCCACACAATCAACTCAACAAATATGGAAAACAAAATGGTGGCCAACAGACTGGAAATGATCGATATGCATCTCTATCCACAAAAAAGGAGATACAAAAGATTGCAGCAAATATAGGACCATAGCAAAATTATGCTCAGAATTCTGCAGCACAGACTCCAACCATGTATGGAAAAAGAAATCCTAGAGGTCCAAGTAGGGTTCAGCAAAGGAAGAGGCACTAGAGATCATATTGTAAACATACGATGGTTAATGGAGCACACCAAGGAATTCCAGAAGAAAATCAGCATGTGCTTTATAGATTATAGCAAAACATTTGAGTGCATAGCTCATTAAAAACTATGGACAACACTTAAAAACATGGGGTGCCAACACATTTGATAGTCTTGATGAGAAATCTGTACTTAGGACAAAAGGTTACCATCAGGCCAGAATATGGAAAAACAGAATGGTTCCCAATTAACAAAGTGTTCATGCAAGACTGCATTCTATCTCCCTGTTTATTCAACTTGTATGTAGAGACTATCATAAGATGAGCAGGTTTAGACTCAGAAAGAGGAGGAGTGAAGACTGGAGGAAGGAATATTAACAATTTAAGATATGTGTATGACACCATAGTACTAGCAGAAAACACCTTAGATTTGAAACAATTACTAAAGAAGGTAAAAGAAGAAAGTTCAAAGGCAGGTTTAATTCTGAATATAACCCCTCTGCCCCCAAAAAATAATGACCACAGAAGAACTACATAAATTCAACCTAGACAATGAGGAAATCAAAATAGTAAAAGAATTCCCATACCTTGAATCAAAAATTGACCAGAATAGAGACTGCAATCTAGAAATCAAAAGACTGGGAATAGGAAGGGCAGCTATGAAAGAACTGGACAAGACTCTAAAATGCAAAGATATTCAACTAAACACTAAAGTTAGAATCATCCAATCCATTGTATCCCCATCTCCATGGATGGATGTGAGAGCTAGATAGTGAAGAAAGTGCTGAGGATACCATGGACAGCGGTGGGTTCTTGAGCAGATAAAGCCAGAAATTTCCCTGGAAGCCAAGATGACCAAATTAATGCTCTTGTATTTTGGCCACATCATGAGAAAGCATGATTAATTAGAAAAGACAATAATTCTAGGGAAGATGGAGGAAAGTGGATTAAGAGAGAGAGACTACATGCCAGATGGATAGCCTCAGTCAGGGAGGTCATGGGCCTGAATCTACGGTCCAATTTAGATGGGCCTTTGCGGCACCCCCATCACGTGCCAGGGTTGGCCGAGGACGCACCGTCCATATTGGCCTCAACCCTAGCACGTGATGGGGACATCAAAATGGAAGAGCCCTGCACACACGGGTGCTTCCATTTTGAGGTGACGGACACATAGCGTCCGCATGTCACAAGTGCGACGCAAAAAGAACCCACTTTTTGCAGGTTCTTTTTCTGCCGCCGGGAAGCCTCGCTGTTTGGCGGTTGAGGCTTCCCGCCAGCGGAAATGGAGGCAGCGGCAGACTGCCCTTTTTGGGTGGTCTGTATCCCACCTACAAGACTTAAGCAGAGCAGTGGAGGATAAGGGGGCTTGGAGATGTCACATCCACAGGGTCACCATTAATCAGGGATGATTTGAGGGCAGTTAACAACAACAACAACAACAACAACAAGAGGACAGAGGATCACAGCCTTATTGGAAATCCCAACGGGAAATAGATTCAAAGAAACATGGAGAAGATCAGGCTGTAACTTTTGCTGAATGAGGGCTGATAGGTTTGCAACCTAGTTATTCCATTCTGTCGGGCTTCTTTTTTTTTCTTTCCTTTTTCCTTTTAATCCTGTTAATCTTGAGGAAAGATCATGAGGGGAACTTTAAATGTCATGGCCTAAATTAAATGAGGAGGCTTTTAATTCTCCTGACAGACAGGCACACATTTATACACACGCACAGGATGAGAGGTTGTGGGGTTACAGAAGGAAAAGAGGAGAAAAGTGGGGCGAGAGAGCTTGGTGAGGGAAATGTATACAAGCCATCCAGAGGGAGTGCAAGTGGACTGTAAGACCGACAGGAAAACAGAAAAGGTCATTGGTTTATATGGATATGTAAATATACTTATATCTGCATGGAAAGGAAAAAACTCGCAGCCACTGCAGTCCTGCGACTTAAAATAATCCGATACAGTGAATACATGGACATGGTCGAAACACCCTCTTGTTCCAGGGTGATGTCAGTGTAGGGAAACTGTGTGGCTTTCAAAACCAATTTGAGTTCAGATTTGAAAGGATGGGTGTGACATTAATGAGGTCAACCAAGGATAGGATACTGGGCACTGGAGCTGGGATATAGCTGTTCTATGGATTCAACCTAAAACATTATTTCCCAAACCCGGTGTGGTAACTCATGGTGTCACCCCCACCCCCACCATTGACCTCCTCCTGTTCCACACCATACAGAATCACTGGCAATGCTTTTTTGCACTAACGTTACTCATAAATTGTAATTCCCATATACCACTGAGTGTAATGGTAATAGTTGTGACATAAACAACTAGCAATATTAAAATTCTGCCTTCAAATTACAATAGCATATGCACAACCTAAATGTATAGTGAAGATTTTGTTAAAATGTGATGTTTTTTTAAATTTTAAAAGAATATATATTTTTAGAAATTTCAACATTTTTTTAAAAAAAATAAAATTTGAAATTTTGAAATTTGAATTTTAAAAAATTCTGAGGCCTCCCCTTTCTCCTCCCACAGAGCCTGACCCCACTCTCACCATCTTTTAAAGCATTTTAAAGGGAAGCAGATGAATGCCACAGCTCATTTCTGCCAAAAAGTAGGTGTTTGAGGAGCAGTGGTGTCACACACAACCTTAGAGTGTCACCTGGTGTGGCCCATACACCCTTCACCCCCATAGTGATGCCACTGGGGAGCACATTACTAAATTCTGCAGTTCACCTATTTTCATTATTTGTTTGTTTGGTACCTCTTCAAGCATGTCCATCTTATCTAGAGATGGATGTTCCAAAGGCATCTTCAGACCACTCTCTGGGTCTACATTTCTCACAGATCATAAGACAGTATTATCTCCCTTGCCCCCCCCCCAAAAAAAATCCTATTTTGTACATTCTGTAAGGAGGTAAGAAGTGATACAGATGACACAACTGAAGTAGTTGCAAAAGGAATATGGATAGGTGAGATTATGGAAACAAGCAGGCAACAGAGATGAAATCTGGTAAGATTAAAAGATCACATGGCACTGAGTAGTATTCCTCTGTGACTATTAAACAGGAGTGAGGCAGGTTTATCAGTAATTATGTCTTAGAATGAAAGTCTGATTTACATCCCAATCCTAAAACATCGATGCAGAAAGAAGACACACCCTTTGACTGCAGCAAATGTGCTTGAGGCTGTTTTAATATTTTCTTATCAGTATGGAAAGGCAAGGCTACAGAGCAACTTAACTGAATGTTAGTGTTCTCCTTCATCCATACAGGGAAAAAAGCAAATCTCTTACTATATATATGTGGGTCATACAATGACAGCACGATGTGGAATTATAATTTTAGAAAAATATTCATATAAAATGGATGAGGCATAGTTCCAAGTGAAAGAGCAGTGTAACTTTTAGAGAGAACAAAAGAGGGGAAAGAACTAGAACTATGAATATGGCGAATAAAATATATAATTTTAAAAGCCTACTGAACACATGAGGTCAAAAAGATAATATGAATGTGTGAAAATGTAAGCCATCAGAAGCCATGAACATGGAAATGCTGTCAAATGCACCTTCTTAAAACTCAAAGCTCAATATTTATTCAGTATTTCAGTACAGCTCATTAAAGAAAAATACATTTCTGTTAGAGAAATATTTGAAAAGGTTCAGTTTCTTGAAAGCAGAGAGCAGAACACAGTTGGCAGGTTAAAAAAGTATGTTTCATGTAGAGTTCAAAGCAAATACTATTCAAATACCTAAATCAAAGGATGCCTGGGAGGGGGCTGGATCATTTCAGTCAAATCTCAGTACTAATTAGTTTGCAAAACCCAAACAAACAGAATAATATCTACGAAATAAAATCTAAGAAGCTGATGGCAACAGCAAGTTTCTGTTAATGTTCCTTTTACTCTTATATATATCTTACATAAATTGATGGTGTTGCTGTGGTTGGTGTCACCCAGTGTGGTCGGCACCCCTTGCACTTCCCTAGTGACACCCCTGACATAGATACAGTCCATTAAAAGATTGTTTAGTATTTGTTGGAAAAATCAGCATCACTTCCAAAATCAGTCCTCTAAGCAGAAGGAGATGATTTGGGTGAAACAAAGCTATACAGAAAACAGTTGAAATGGCCTCAGCGGTTTATTTCCCATTGTCAGCCTTAAGGTGCTAACATTGGTGCTAACATTGTGCAGAAATTAAAGTTGCTGCGTTCTTGTTTTTCCTTCCCCATTACTTCAATATTTTCAAGAGAGGCAGAAAAAGAAGTGTGAATGCAACGCATAAAATATATCGTTGACACCCTATTAATGACAAATAAGTCAAACCTATGCCTGAGTATGTCAGTTTGTGTGTTTGTGTGTTTGTTCACTGGATTGGTTGGTTGGTTATTGGGGATGCTGGATTTTTCCCCCCCACAACAACCCACACTCTTTGAAATCCTACCTTACTCATGGTGCCTCCCCCTTTCCAACATGATCATTTAGTAGCCAGTGGAGAGCAGAGGACAGATGAAAAGCATCTGATTTTGTAATAGGAATGGTGAGAAACACCCGGCTATTCTTATTTCTGAGCTGCCTTGCATCTCTTTCTGGAAGAAAGGGGGCATAGAAATGAAATTAAATAAAATAAATAAGTGACTATAACCAAAACAACAATGAAGGCATCCTCCAAGATCTTCTGGTGTTCTTCTGGAAGTACTGGAAAATGATATCATCACCTTGCATCTGGCTGTAGTCACCTAGCCAGACAGTTCTCATCTGCCCACTGTGCTCCAGTGTGGGCACTCCAGTGTGGATACTAAAAGGTGATGGAGTGCATGGATTCCAACAGGAGAAATGTGTGTTCTGCAGCAGGGGAGATTTGTAGCTTTGCCAGGGCAGATCTTTACAATATATCTCCCGATGCAGGCTCTGGGCCATAGAGTAGGCCTTGCCCATCCATGGGGTTTGGTTCCACCCCACCCTCCCTTGGATGGGAAAAACATGGGAGCTCAAGCCCATGTCAGTCAATAGACAGCAACATGTGCACAGCCTTGTCAACACATCTGTGAGTGTGCACCAACATTGGCTAATATGGGGCTGGGACTGGTGATCCATGCGAGCTCTAGTACACAGATGGCTAGCCTGCTGATATGGCGGGCACAGTGTATAATTTTCATGGCCTCCTGAATGCATGGGGTGCAAAAGATAATACAAATACATTAGTTTTAACCAATTATGTAAAACTTGCATTTTTAAATGTAAAATATGATGGGTTTTAAAAAATTGTTTAGAGGCCCCTCCCCTCATAATCTGAGTTCCTAAACTGAAGTTTACTTGGCTGGTGCAACAATTTTACTCTGACTACAACTCCCCTCATTTCAAATAACTGGCCATGCTGACTTGTGCTGATAGGAGCTGTAGTCTAAAACATGGATGAGACCAGGATGGACTAAGAGAGTTGAGCCCTGACCATGTACCCTTTCACACTTCACAAGAATAACAGCATGATTTCACTTTAACTGCAATGGCAACATCCTATGAAATCCTGGGTTTTGCAGTTTAGATAGTATTATTTAGAATTCTCAGCTAGTTTGCTCCTCTAGTGCCTTGCCAGACTACAAATCCCAGCTGTGGCAGTAAAACTGGAATTGTAACACTATACTTGTATACTGTGAAGGGGACCATTATGGAAATGACATACGCTGCTCTGAGTTTCTTAGAGGAAGAGTGGAATACATAATTGAAATAAAGAAATAAACAAATGGGCATTTGAGTTTTTGCTACCAGGCTAATGAAGATTTTGTCAGTCGGGTATTGTTTAGACAGTGGAATTCATATAACATGACTAGGACAAACGTATGCTCAGTGTCCCCTTTATGCAATTGAGCTGAAGGGTCAATTGCTTTATTTCTCCAAAGTCAGAGCAAGCATTTTATAGGCTCCGCTCTCACTGGAGCGCTGGAAGGCCAAGGTTGTTATGTCACTCTTATCTCTGAAAGAAACGACTGAAGCCAAAGTTATTACATTCATTTCAACACAACTCTGTACTTTGTCAGGGCATGCTGGGGCAAAGATACCATTCTTCTGATACGGTAGTGCTTATTTTGCTCTCAATTTCACCGATACATAGGAGCAACTTTGGGCCTCCCTTTGCATTACAACCCATGAATGTTTTATACTCACACCAAGTGACTCAAAGTCCAGGCAGCTTCTGTATTAATTTTGCTTCCTAATTTGCTGCCATTATGGGCTGAAATTGCTGAGCTATGTATGAGTCAGGAAAAAATCCATCTTCACACACCATTGCCTCCCAATCCCAGTATGCATTGTTGAATTGAATCAAATACCTGCACACCTATCACTGACTCATTCGATCTGTAACCTTTGTCTTGAGAAAGAGAGTCCATGGTTACAATGTTTGACTATATATGTGGGCTTAGTGTTTTCTTCCCCAGCCCCAATTTTTTGTACCTCCCAACCCAGAAGTGGGCAAGTTGTAGCCTTCTAGATGTTTTTAGGTTACATCTACTACCAGGCCTGTCCAGTATAGCCAATAGTGTGGGATGATAGGAATTGTAGTTCAACAGCAGCTTGATAGCCACAAGTTGCCCACACATTGGGAATATCTTTTGATGGAACTATGGCGCGTTACAGACCGCCCGTTTGGGGTGGCCTGTAAGCAGCCCTTTCCTCGCTGTATCGGGGCCTCAGCTGCCACAACGGCAGCCTCCGAGGCCCCAATCTGCCGCTTTCCAGGCCGCTTCCCCGCGGCCTGGAAAGGGGTGTCCTTGGGGCTTCAGGCCCCAAGGACACCCGGCGACGTCGGGGAGGAGGAGAAAGGGGCCGCTCAGCCCCTTTTTCCTCTGCATCACTGGCGCAGCCGTCTAAAGGCTGCGCCAGAGACGCAAGCCTCAAAAGGAGCTCCGTTTCAGAGCTCCTTCTCATGCCACGGAAAGGGCGCTCTAGGTGCCCTTGCGTGGCACGACGACGTCACGTCCGCGCCGCCTCATTTGGAGGTGGCGCATTCGTGACGTCGTAATGGCGGCCCCCGTGTGGAACGGGTGCCACCATTTTGTACAGACTGGGTCTGTACTAGGGTTAGGGGCGTCAGGAAGTGACGCCCTTTTCTAACCCTAGTACGTCCCCAGGACGTACTTTTATTCCCATTTGTAACGGGCCCATGAGTAACATTAAAGTGCTATAAAACAAAAAGGAGCTCATTTATCAGTGGGTTTCCTGCAGATCTCTATCACCTCAGAAAGATTTGTTGATCACAAAGAAGGTGAGATGAATATTCCAGAATGAACATCTGCTTTCATAGCATATTGCAACTACTCTATACAGATGCTGCCTTATAATAATTCTGGTAAAAAGGTCTTTGTATGAAACAAACATATCCAAATTGACCCTTGGAGAGATAGAGGGGAAAGATTTCTACTTCTAGAATACAGAAGGACAAGAGAGAAGAGCTTGAGAACATTAATTTTGGGGAGTTATAAGTACTGGAATCACTCAACTAGCATGACCACAGGCCATGTTGGCTGAAGGCTTCTAAGAGATGTAGTCCTCCAAAGTAACATTTATAAACTCTGTTGAAAGAGGAAAGGGAGGACAAGTGCAATGCATGAATAGATAAAGCACTATAAAGTCACAAAGAAACACCAAACAAATTGCAGAAAATAATGTGCAGGTAGAAATGTGTCTCACAGGATATCTATGGCCTAAGGGAACCAAAATAGTTCATCAGATGTGCAGCTAGTAGGTTGTAAGTAGACAAGACTTTGCAAGACAAAATAATAAAGGGATACCAAACCTCTGTGAATTCGTTTCCATTTCACACCCTGATTTGTAATTCGATTTTTTCAGTATGGCTGTTGACCAGCCAGCCAACCTCAATTGGTTTCCACCAGTGTTTGGTGATTTCCAGTGTTGCTGCCACCAATAGTAGGAAAATAATGCCTTCATATTGAAGATTGCTATTGAACTTTCTGAATATCGACAACAGAGGAGCACCACAAAAGTTAGCTTTCTGCCGGAGCATTTTTTTTAAAATAAAAGCCAATTATTTCAAGCCAAAAGTTCAGAAGTTTTGGACAAAATAACCATATATGATTCAATGAACCACTCTCTGCACCTGCACCAATACAAAGGGTACCAGGAGTTGCTAATACCAAAGAGCTTGAGGGTAGTAAGATATTTGTTCATTATTTTGTATACGCTTTTCTTAGAATTTGCAGAAATCAATTTAAATGGAAGCGTGACCCAGATTGTATTCCAGTGATTCAGAAATAGCAATATTAAAGTCAACTTCCCATGCCAGGATCATAACACTGATACGATTATACAGTATGTATATTCAATGAGTCATCATCATTAAATGTTTGATGATTTGTAATGATTACAAGGCAAAATGCAAAGCACACACACACTTGATTTCAAAAGCTGGAACTTTGCGACTTTGCTAGAGCCTTCTTCCTAAAGAATGTGTGCTTGAGATAAATTATAGGATTTGAACAGCTTTGCATTTTGCCTTGTAATCATTACAAATCAAGTATAATTTAAGATTCTCTATTAAGGTTCTCTGAGGTGGTAGAGGAGCCTCTGTGAAACAAGTATACTATGCTATATGATGCTTATAGCACCACCTCCAGGGGTTCAAGAAAAAGGAAACATCATATGGTTAAGGTGAGAGTCACTTAGATCAAAGCCTCCAAGTTTGAAGAGTATGTAATTGTTCAAAAAGTGTCTTTAATTTTATATAATTTTTGCACATTGGTTGAAATGAAGACAAACTTCCGGCCTCTTAGGACGCATGCATCATTTAAACAGCATACCTCCAATGCTCTAGCCAGAGGATTTTAAATTCCTGTTGCCATGCACATAGAATATTCACTTATGAAGGAAATTAGAATTCTCGCCAGATTTGGGTTTAGATTCTGATTCAGCATGTTTTTAGGACAAATTGAATGGGACTCAGCAGCCACCCATTTATGTTCTTGACAATGTGCTTAAATTTCCGTTAGGAGTGATTATCTTGCTTTACCTCTAATCTTTTTCTCTTCAATGCCACCTCAGTAGCAGTAACTGAATACCAATATGGTCACACAATTCCAGGTCTCTATAGTCCTGAAAATTACAGTTGGCCCTCCATATCTGCAGATTTGACTTTTGCAGTTTTGATTAATAATAATAATAATAATAATTCATTTATATTCTGCTTTTTCGCAGAGGAATCAGAGGATTATTCACATATTTGATTATTATGTTCTCTCTAGCAATCTCTAGGTACTGCAGCATGATTTCATGCTCAAGATCCACAAGAAGTCACATGGAAGGACATAGAAATTCCTAGAGAGATCACTTCTCTAGGCATCTGTAGGTCTTCCAGTGCAATTCTGTGGTCAACCTCTAATGGATGTTGACCATAGAGTTGCCATGGAAGACCTAGAGATTCTTAGAAAGGTGTTCTCTCAGCTTTAAAAAAATAGTGTATTTTTTATTTGTGGTTTCCCCCCTTTCATGGGGGTTCTGCGCCCCTAACCCCAGTGAATGTGGAGGGTCCACTATAGAGCCTCTCTTCCAGGAACTGAGACAGGAACTCATGGAAACTATTCCAGGAACAGAAAGTTTTCTTTCTTTCTTTCTTTCTTTCTTTCTTTCTTTCTTGCAGCCTGTTTTCAGTCTCTATTTAAAAAATCGTGTAGGCCAGCAGCCCCTGCACCCCTAACCCTTGCAAATGTGGAGGGTTGAGTGTGTTTATTTAATACATCTTAATAAATTAATACATTTTAATAAATGAATAAATATTTAATAAAATGTAAGACACACACTGCAGCAAACAGAGAATCTCAGACATACACTGAACTTTGGGGGGAAATGGCAACAACTCACTTGTCAGATGGAAGATGCCATCCACCAACCTGACCCATCATCCCCCAACTACCCCACCTCCTGATGTCACACTGATCTGGCAGGACAAAGATTGCAAATGAACAACAATAGGATAAACTGGTTTTTCCTGGAAACTGCAGAGTAGAAAGAGATTTGTTTTTGTTTTTTAAACCTTTTATTGAGTTTTATAACATACATTTTGAAGAAAGCAAAAGTCAACGATCTCCAACTCATTCACACTAATTCACTTGTTAACTTCCAACCTAATATTTCAAATACAGTAGTCTGCCTATTATAATTGTCTTATCTCTCTATGTTACTTTTATCAGTAATTCTATCATACATTATACAGATCACATCTAAGTGCGCAAAAACTTGGTAAAATGTATTTTCAATCTAAGATCCCTTCTACTGCAATTTCACCCCATATATTATTTACATAGCATTGTCCCACTCATATTTAAAGTTGCCCAATCTCCCTTCTTTCAACAGGTGAGTCAGGTTTTATGAAAACGATTAGAAATGTGTAATACCCCTATGGAAAAAGAAATGGTGGGGGGAATCTAGCAACATTAAGTGGTTAAATAATAGATGTGATGACTGACCATAATGTGGTTAGGTATCCTCCCAGATGAACTGAGAAACAAGGATATAGCTGATGATTAATTTAGGAAATGGAACAAAATTGAGAGAGCAAGAACATAAATTCCAGGGATAGTACAAAAACAACTTTTGTAGGGAAAACAGAAGAACCAAGAACAACTTATTACTTTGCTAGGAGAAGAAAGTTATTTGAATGTTGCATTTCATGTATGCATATTTGTAAAGTTTTTTTCTTTTCTTTCTTTTTTGAATTGTTATGTGATTTCATCCTGTTTGTTGTTGTTGTTGTTTTTGTTATAAAATAGGGGGGGAAACCCCACAGGGTTTTAAAAGATTATTTTAAACCCCTTAAGTGTCAAAAACTAGTGCTTTCACTTCAAACCCAGAGGAACATCATGTGTTCCTACAGGATCACCATCAAAGGTAAATATAAATTATATGGTGATTTGTGGCTTCTGTGCCAGTGGGTCAGTCACTCCATTCTGGGCTTAACTTGGACTTAAAAGGCGCTGTCCAAGGTGTCTGCCTAACCCTAAGCTAGATTCATCACTCTAGAAAGCACCTGAAAATTCAGAGCCAAAGCCTTTCCACTGATATGGAAAGCAAATGTAGTACAATCAAGATATTTTTAGGTTTTTGTGGCAAGGTGTCATTTAATATCAAGGCTAGAGAGGACCCTCTTTTCTTGCTCTGATGACCTCAGTTTGTTTCCTGGGGTTTCCACACAAGGAAACTTGAGTGAGCTGACTAATAGGATAAGGATTTTTGTCTCTTCTGAACACCCCCCACCCCAGCCCTCCCTCTGCCTCCTGTGCTTGAACATCATCCTCTGATCACTGTATAGAATGTGCAGCGTGCATGACCCATCCCAGGCAACGTCTGGGCTTTTTAATGCAAATCACTTTAATGTGGGTTACACTTGAAAGAGAGACACAGAGCTCTTTTTGATAGCATCGTGTCAGGAAACTGGAGGCAAGATGTTGCCAGCAGGGTTTCAGAGGCAGACTGCACATTCATGTCATCCTCGCACATTTTGCTTGATGGGCTGAAGTGAAGCAGGATAAAAGGTGGATGCCCTCATTTGACATGCATTGCAACGGTGCAGGGTTTGTCTTATTTCCTGGCTTGCTGTGACTTGTAGCAGCTGAACGTCATGCTTTCTGTTTGGGCAGCCAGTTGAGCAATGGCTTGAGTATAAATAACTTGTTTACTCTGGCATTCTTCATTTGTTCTATGGAAGTGTGGGCTGTATAGGAGCAAAGGTGTTTGATTCAAATTTTGTTCTCATGCATTCAGCAATTTGGGTGGGGTTCCCAGTCCTAGCTCCCAGCCCTTCTATTTGTTTTCTACCCCTTTAGTGTTATCACCACCAATCTTTCCTCTTCTAGCATAGGCCTAGCATGGGTCCGATAAGATAATTTCTATGTACAGACACATATTTGTAAATATTAGGGTGCAAGATAGAAAAATCCAGGTTTAAATCCTCCATCCCTATGATGGTCACCTTTTGCCAATTCCTCAGTTTTCAGCCTATTCTACCTGATAGGATTGTTGTTTTTATGAAGTCAAAATGAGTCAGCATGCACAAGTCTATTTTATTACAGTCCGCAAACTAGGCAGGTGTATCCAACAGTGCCTTTGGCCCCTGAGAGACAAGGAAGAAGGTAAATGTAATAATGGAATGCAATAAATCTGTAATAATAAAAGAAAATGCCTGCCTGTCTCTTTTACGACTTCATTCCTTATTGCAACACATCAATTAACATATTCCTATCATTTCCTTAAATCTTTGTGAAATTCATTTATTAATCATATTTTGAATTCTATGTCCATTTAAGTGACCATACATATAGCAAGCATCTTTACTAGTTTCTTCTTCTTGCACTTCCTTTTGTATTCCAACACAGCATGACATTATTGAGCTCTGTGTTCTACAGAGAGGTGATTACACAAACTAAAAATTGGTGGTTTCCTGGTTATACAGTTGCATTTGAACAATTTCCCCAACCGGACATTCTCCAGATGTATTTGATTACCACCTCTTCATCCTGAAACTGGTTTGTGGGCCAGAGTTGATGGGAGTTGCAGCCCGACACATTTAGAAGATGCCAAGTTGGGGAGAGACATTTGAATCCCAATTGCAATTGCCATGGTCTCAGAAAAGAAGAGGCTGGCACAGCTCTACCATGCCTTGTGCCAGAAGCAGAAGAAAGGCCCTTCCTCCATTCCAACTGCCATCACCATGGCCTCAGAAGGAGAGAATAACAGACAGCATCTGCTGGACCTAATCCCCACTGCCATCTCCTTTCCTTGTGTGTCCTGTCTTCCGATTGTAAGCCGCAGGGCAGGGAACTCTCTAATTACCAATTTGTAAGATGCTCTGAGAACATTTATGAAGAGTGGGGTATACCATATATACTTGACTATAAGTTGGCCTTATGTATAAGTTGAGGACAGGATTGGAGGCCAAAATTATGGATTTTGATATGACTTGTGGATAAGTTGAGGCTAAAACCCATGGGCATGTAATAAAGGATGTAAAGGATCAAGCAAAGGAACATGATACCAAAGAACGTAAAAAATCCAGCAGGCATAACTGTTTATACTGACACTAAACGCTGGATGGATGAGAGAGTAGAGGAAGGTCAGTGCTTCCAGAACAGATTACACTCTTGCCTTTCACCAGGGGATGGTTCCCTTTTTAAAAGAAGAGTCAAAATACAGTACTTACACTGACCCATAGATAAGTTGACTCAGGTTTTTTGGTGAGGGGGGTCAAATTTTGACTAAAATTTCTAGACTTATACATGAGTATATACAGTAAATACAATAAATAAATACAGAAATCCTTTCCTTCAAGCCACTGAGAGACGTTTGGAAATGTATCACATGCTCATTCATTGATGTTGTTATGATTCAGCATGAAAATTTCCCCATGACTCTCTTTCCTTACTGCAGTGCTTGTCTATAGGGGCTTTCTACCGAAATGATTCAGGCTTTACTTTCAGGACTGTCTTCTTGTTCCCCGCTCATTCCCATGTCACTGCTCTGTCCCTTGCCATTCTTTCCTTCACTTATCATCCCAATAGCAGAACTCGTGGGGTCCTGTCATTTGCCTCCTTTTCTCACTCATGCTTTTACTCTTGTCTGCATTGTTTACCTGTTCTTGAAATGCCATATGGATACTAGGTGGGCTGTAGCATATGGAGGCAGTCTGTGTTTTAAATGTCTAGAACAGCGAGGTTTAGGTGTGTAAAAGAGGTATATCCCCAGGCCTACCATTATAAGACAAAGTGAGGCAGAAGAAGGGGAGAGGTGCTTGTAGGATGTTCTGCCTGAAGTACCAAATAACTTGTTCAACCTTAGATCTTACCTTAGTTCTGAAAGATGGGGACTAATCCAGGATTACTACAGACTTTAATATTTCTGTGTGGATGTGGTCTCCTCAATCCCAGTCCATTGCTCTAATTCAAATTACACCATCCTGCCTGGTTGGAGGCCAGGGCCAGAGTAGATGTTGACAGCCCAGGACAAAATCTGCAGATTAAGGCAGAACCCATATGCTGCATCAAGCAGCACAGCATAATGCTTCTCTTCTGGAGTCCTATGTCTTCTCCCTGCATACCTCTCTTTTTTGAGAGGTGCAAGGAGTGATTCTCAGACTGTCTGATGTGAGCAATCCATCCCCTCCCCTCACATTGAGCCAAGAATGCACCATGGTTGCATATCCTCCGTTGTTGTTGTGTGCCTTCAAGTCATTTCTGATTTATGGCAACCTATCATGGGGTTTTCTTGTCAAGATTTGTTCGGAGGGCATTTGCCTTTGCCTTCCCCTGACTGTGCCTCGCCCAAGGTCACACACTGGGTTTCCATGGCCAAGTGGGGACTTGAACCCTAGTCTCCAATGATAGTCCAATGCTCAAACCACTGCACTATGCTGACTTTCCAATGTTACACATCTGAAAACCAGGACATCTGTGGCTGGGCAACATCAGAATGTGGTCAAGACAGCAAAGGTTATTATTAGCACTGAGCTAGAAGACTGCAGCACTTTCTCTTTTGCCTAAGTCAACAAGGAAGGGCAAGAATGTCTTTTGCACTTTGACCTCAGTTTCCAGCAATTGAGGCAAGATGAGGAGGAGGTGAGAAAGTGAGAAGAGGAAAGCGAAACTGACACATTTTAAAAACCACTGGAAAAGTCAGACGGAAGAAGATTCATTGGGACTACCCTGCCAAATTGGGACAGTTGGATGGTATATGTTTGTGCTCATTGGCTACAATTATTTCTACCCTCTCCACCCAAGAAATTGATATCCAATGGCTCAGGGACTGAGGCTGATTCAGAGACCACCATTACAAATAGCACTTCTCTGTGCCTTGTCTGAAACCTCTTTTCCCACCCTCCGCAGCTGTGAAAACCCAAGATGGATCACCTCTGCTTCTGCTTACCAGTCATGAGGAGAGGGAGCAATGAACCAACTCAAGCAATGAAGAACCATCTGGGTTCAGATCAGAGAGGGAAGAAAATGGGCACATGCTCAAAGATGGGAGTTCACCCTCCTATCCCTCTTCCTTGGAGCTACAGTGAGCTCTTGGTATCTGCTGAGCTTTGGTTTCAGGACCTCCTTGGATACCAAAATCTGTGGATGCTCAAGCCCCATTAAATACAGTGGCATAGTAAAATTGTGTCCCTTATATAAAATGGCAAAATCAAGGCTTGCTTTTGGGAATTTTAAAAAAAAGTATTTTCAAGCCATGGATGATTGAATCTATGGATAAAGAATCAGTGGATATTGATTCCTTCTTCCACTCCCCACTGGTAAGCAACAAAGGTGTGTGCTCACCAGAAAAGCTTGATAGCACATATAAGCCACATTTAATGGATGTGCATGTCACTCGCAAGATTCCAGTCTCTATATAAAAGCCAAGGTAATTGTGCAGGTATAGGGCAACCTTCCTTAACCTATCAAATTCTACTCTGGCCCTGGCCTCCAACCAGGCAGGAGGGTGTAATTTGAGTTGGAGTGATGGACTAGGACTGTGGAGACTTCAGTTCACATCCACACTGAAGTATTAAAGTCTGTAGTGATCCTGGACTAATCCCCATCTTTCTGCATAATAAAATAATGAGGGTAGGTTAGAAGGATAGTTAGGAGATGGTGTTGGCTTAGGAAGCCAAAGGAAGGATGAGTTTAAATTAATGGCCGGAATCCTCTATGGCAGTTATGAAAGTGTATCCTAGAGTTACACACTTGTGATTGCCATGTGTTCACAGTCCCTATGTAGCCCCTGGTATATAGGCATTGTGAAAGTTGCCTAGTGGATGGGAATGTCAAGTCAGCTGCTTCCCGTAAAACAGGGGAACAGCTCCTCCAGATATTTTGAACAACAGCTCCCATTGTCCCAGACCTTTGACCATGCTGGACCATGCTAGTCCAAAACACCCAGAGCATCTCAAATCCTCAAACATTTCACAGTTGAACACCAGGACACATGTGACCAAGCAACATTAGAATGTACTTGAAATGGCAAAATAAAGGAGAACATACAAGCTTGGAGAGGCTATGTCAGTTTGCTTTTGCCTGAGCTGACTGAGAAGGGCAAGGTTCTGCCCCCTCCTCTCCTTTCCTCTACTCTCTGCTGAGTTAACTGAGCACACTTTGAACTCCATACCACTTGCTTTATTTCCACTCCACCCCAGTGGTCACTTAATCTTGTTTGTGCTTGAAAATAGCAAATGATCCAAACTAAGGATAATGTAGTGAGCTGTGGGTAGAGCCTAGCAGGATATGTTTTTTTCCCCCTTGGCTTGTCAGGGTGCAGTATTGGTTATCTGAAAGAATGTGGTTTCGCTTTTTGGACCTATAAAATAATTGCCAGTAAACCATGTGGCAATTCTGCCATCACATGGCAGCTTTGCTTCCAAAAATGAGACCATGCATGTACTCACTCCGGCATTGCCCTCTGCTGGCTTTTCATTGCACAGCAATTTCCTCTAGTTAAAGAGTTGTTGGCAATCCTGCCTCACACATTCAAATTTACATTTTTACGTTGTCTTAATATGGTGGTCTAATTAACCGTGTTTTAATATTGCAAACTATTGTGTTTTCAATTGTACCTGGTTTTTCATTTTGTGTGCTTTGAGTCCATGTAGTGAGAGAAAGGCAGTTCATAGAAGAATGAAGTGATAGATGAATCAAGAAAAGAAAGAAAGACATGCTAATTTATTTACTTTTATTAGCAACAGCAAATAGCCAAACGCTTCCTGACTCTATGATGCTGTAAAATACAAATCCACCAATTTGTTTACATTTTCAAAAAATACACAGAATGTATTCACTAGCATTTGGGAACAAGATAATGATGAAGAAGTTAATATTCTTTTCTCTGAATATTCTGTTCATTAATATAAACCCTGCATTTTTACAAATTCAAACTCTGTGATAGAGGGTCTGAACAGTACAGTGGCTATGCCTACAACCCTACACCAATTTTACAATAATAATTAGAAAATGTTTTTATGCATAAAATCATATACAAAGATGGGGAAGAGGAGGATTATTTTACCTGTGAGTAAGCACCACTGAGTTTAATGGTTCTTACTTCTGAGTAAACAAAAATCCATCAGTGATACCTTTATTGGCCAACCGAAATATACTTTTTGCAAATAGACATCCTTCCAGCAAGACCCTTAAGGCAGATGTTTCGCATAACAGAAACATGAATCTGAAGACTGACCAAGTTGCCTTCTCATCCACAGGTGAGATAAGACAAGCCACCCAGCCCCAAGGAGGCTACAACATAAAACAGTACACAGTCATTTCAGAAGACATACAAAAGTTTTAAAAGAAGCAATAAAGCATTCCAGTACAGGTTGAGCCTTCCTTATCTGAAATCCCCAAATCCAATATATTCCAAAACCCAATAAATAAATAAAATAATTTTTATAAGGGGCTGAGATAGTGACAATTTTGCTTTCTGATAGTTCACAGTACACAAACTTTGTTTCATGGACAAAGTTATTTTTAAAATGTGGATGTGTTTCTAATCCGCTTTCCTTTCTGTGCTCAAGAGAAATGGCAGATGCCAAGACCAACCATGACAGCTGGGTGAGGTTCTTAAACTTCTCCTTGGCTTTTAGATGCCCTCAAAAACAAGAAGCATCGCTTACGCAGAAGGCATGAGGCATCCAATGGTAGCCATGCTGGCCATACAGAAAAGTACAATAACATCAAAAATCTACATAACAGTGAGATCTTTATTGGAACAACCACAATGCGCAAAATACATGACGCAAGTTTTGGAGGCTCCACTGGTTTCCTCATCAGACAAAGCTATTAAAATCATACAGAAGAAAGAAAAATATGATGGTGTTGGAATCACAGGACTATGTTTTGTCAAGATGTTATAGTTGTTCTCAGCTAAGGTGGTATGGAGAGATCTCCATGTAGGCAGGGACATTCTTCCCTTTTGGCCATAGGGGTTCTTCTGGGAGACAAAGAATTGTAAAGTCCAGGAAATGTGAACTCCATTAGCAACACAAAAAGAAACTTCCTTTGGAATCCAGGTTGTCTCTGTCCTGTGGGAGGCTACCACCCTTTCCTCTGGCAGAGAACACTGAATTTCTCAAGAAGTCTCTGTGTTGTTGCCTTTAGAAAACTTTTAGATGCTGTTTAACAGGTCAAATGCAATCCCAGTTTTTTTTTTAAAAAAAAAGTTTAATCTTTTTTGTAGGTAAGGCAGAGTGACCCTCTGCTAAGTCTGAGCTTTTGCCCCTCCAGCCAGTCCTCCCTGACTCTGAAAAGTTTATCACACAAAGGAGACTGAGAGTGAATATCCCGGAAAAATTGCATAATTACGCATAAAGATTTCACACAACGTCGCACAAAACCCACCATTAAAGTGGTCACAAAGAAGCATTAATGTGCGTCTTTTTACTTTTGGGATTTCAGTTACAATGCATTTCCGATATCACTTTATTTGTGCAATTGTGTGTGATGATCATAATGGAGCAGCAAACCAGTTCTGGGTTTTAGTCCCAAATTTTGGAAGCAGCAGTCCAAGGTTTTGGGATCCATCCCACAAAAATAGATCCAGAAACTCAGGTAATTTAAAGTTCAGGCTGAAGCCTAGAGCAATGTCATGGCCTCATTGATGCATGCAAGAAGCCATGGCCTGAGGCAAAAGTCTCCTTCTCCTTCCTCAATACTGGGGGCAAAAACTGGTTCCTTTTCAGACAAACATAAGGGACTAATATGTGGGGATAGCATGGCAGAACCCGGAGCTGTTTGAGGAGGATGGGAATGAGGCCAGGCTGTCGGAAGGGGATGATGGGTGCTGCTGTGGCTGCCCCTCTCTCCTTGGCAAGCAACCTGGCACTTCATGTTCCCACTGGATTCCTTTGAACTGGCTTGAATTTCTGTCAGACAGTTGTGTTTTGATGGTGTCTTTTTGCCTTTTATTTATGACTTGTTTAAGTGTGCAGACTGTGTTTTATTTTATTTTTTATGCTGCCTTGACTTCCAGCATTGGAGTGAAAGGCAGGAGATGATGATTATTATTGTAACTGTAATATACAGCCCTCTTTTTCCATGGCTCCAAAGGAGCCTTTCCTGGGCTCTAAAACACCCAAATGGTGTCCCAAAAGACAAGCAGCCCTAAAGTGGCTGTTAAACCCTAGAGCCATTGTGGGTTGGCTATCTTGTGCTCTCCTGAGGACAAAAAGGGCCCAAACTGGGAAGGAAGGTTGCCAGAGGAAAAACTGGAAGGGGCTTCTGTCCTTTGCAAGATTTCTGTAGGCACGGTGGCTTATCAGGTAGCAAGGACACAAGCACACCTGCCCAAATGGTTCCTTCTTGTGCACAGCCCTTGCTAGGAGAGGCAATCTTAAGACCCTCAAGCAGGAGAGGGGCTCATGGAGGGCAGGGGGACCCTTCATAGGGCTCTGGCCTCACGATGACACTCTGCGCCTCATCTTCTGTCTCACAATGGCTTCTTGGGCCTCTAGCTTTCCTGGCCAGTGCATGGCAGATCTGAGTGGATTTTGTTGGTCTTTGGCTATTGCTGCTTCTTGCGTCCCTTGTTACCTTCCTTGCTTTCTTTCACCTCTTCTCCCCCACCTTGGACCCTCCCTACCCTCCTCAACCCCCCTCATTTTGTGCTTAAAATATCGATATGAAGAAGAGCCTTTCTGTCTTGGAGACCCCAAAGGCGCTGGGAAAGACCTCAGGTGCTTCTAATCCAGGGACGCCGGTACTGCCACCAATTTCAGACTTGGGAAAGAAAACAAAGGGAAAAGAACACTCAAGGCGGCCCGTCTGGGAAGTGAGTGCAAAGCGGGCAGAGGAGGCCCAGCGAATGCGAGACACCATCCAGAGACGGAATATGGAGGAGGCGAAGTGCCGCACTGAGCAGCAAATTAAAGAGGCCGCTGCTCGTGAGGCACGCCGGGCCTCTCTCCTGCTAGATTATTGGAAAGACCAAAACCTGCCCGAGCACCAGCAGCGAAGGGGAAAAGAAGTGTGGAAGGAGGAAAAAAAGAAGCAGAAGCAGAAGCAGAAGAAAGATTCAGAGGGATCACTGGAGAAAAAAGCTCGAGGAGGAGGAGAGAGAACAAGCATCTTTGTGGTTCCCTCCACTGCCATCTTCTCTGCCCCAGACATCAACAGAATCTTTGTTCGACCTCAGAGGACTTCTCCTCTAATTACCACCTGGCAGGAAAGGAAGTGGATTCAATATCTCAGATCACCATCAACCACAGAGGAATGGGAACCACTACTGAGTATCTCAAAAGCCAGCCTGTTTCCAAGGAGGCAGACATGGCCAGGAGTGGCAGCCGGCTCAGATCCATCACCAGCATGGGCAAGTGCCACTCTTGAGCCAACCCGGCGGCCCCTTGTCTTAAAACCAAAGGCTTTCTCCTCCTCAGCTGATCTTCTCAATGAGACCTCACCTGACCTTGCCATGCCCAGAAAATCAAGCATCTTCCGGGATCCACCTCAGAGGCCTCTTTGGGACATCCCAAGGAAGAGATCATGACCCAACCTCACAACTTTGCTCTCTCCATCCAAGGGGTGCTTGTTGTCTTCTTGTGGATAACTCTTCTTGGAATCTTTATGTGGCAAAAGAAGCATCTTGTTCCTTATCCCATTAAAGGTTGGATGGACATTTTCTAAGATGCACAACCTTTATTCCAAAAGAAAAAAGGGAATGAAGATGGAGACCTTGACTAAGGAAACAGTTGTACCAAAAATAGGGGAAGATCTATCAGCTGATCGCTACAAGAGAAAATATAAAAAGGAAATTAAGCAGACTTTCCTTGGATAGTTGTTGAGGATCTCAATTACAAGCTGAGCTAGAAGAGAAGATGAAGCCATGGCAAGCTTTTCAGAAAAAAGCACGCCAAAATAAGCATATTATGGGGGTGTAGGGGAAATGCCATTTTGTTGAGTAGCCTAAAAACCTATAGGAAGGTGGCCTGGGCAGAAATCGTGCTTTGAATTAAAACTGGCTCACAAATAGGTATCGCAGAGAGAAAATGTGAGAGTATAGAAGTCTTTTGGTAAGAGTCAAAGCACAATGTAGGATCTGCTCACATAGATCCTAGACTTCATGTGGCAGGAATATTATTTCTAAGAAACTGTGCACCTAGAAAGGCTAAAGGTATTTCTGTCAGAAGTTTTAAAGATGGAACCACTGAAGACATGCACATTAGAGGTTGGAAAGAGGCATGATCCTTTCTTTGATCACAGTGGCATATGGATATATTGGCATCACTTTGGGGGGTGCGGGGGCTGAGGACTGCACCAAGTGACACCTTAAGAGATGGGTTGTGGCATTCATTTGCTTCCCTTTGAAATGCTTTAAAAGATGGTGGGAGAAGGGTGAAAGCTCAGTGGGAGAAGAAAGGAGAGACCCCAGAATTTTTTAAAATTTAAATTTCAAATTTCAAACTTTTAAATTTATTTTTTTGAAATTTTAAAATTTTAAAATTCTGCTTAAATTTTGTTTAAAAACATCACATTCTAACCAAATCTTCACTAAGCATAAGGTTGTGCACATGATATTGTAATCTGAAGGTGTAATTTTAATTTTGCTAGTTTAATTTTGTCACAACTATTAGAATTACACTTAGTGCTATATGGGAATTACGATTTACAACTAACATTAGTGCAAAAAGGCATTACTAAGGATTCTGTATGGTGTGAAATGGGAGGAGGTCAATGGGGGGATGACACCATATGTTACCGCATCGGGTGACAACAACTCTAAGGATGCCACTTATATATATATATATATATATATATATGAATTACGATGCTACAAATCTTATGAGAGTCAGCGTAAGGTAGTGGTTTGAATGTTGGACTACAACTCTGGAAAACAGGGTTTGATTCCCAGCCCCCAGCTTGGTCATGAAACACACTGGCCGACTTTGGGTAAGTCACACTCTCTCAGCCTCAGGGCTAGGCAATGGCAAACCTCCTCTGAACAAATCTTGCCAAGAAAACCCCATGATATGTTGGTTTATATCTCCCCACATATATCTTCCCACATATATCTTTCCCTTTATATCATATATCTTCTTATGGCCTTAGGGTCAGCCTTAGGGTCACCATAAGTCGGAAATTACTTGAAGGCACACAACAACAACAACAACAACAACAGCAACTTAAATCTTATACATATTAAACTTATCTTCATCCCAATACAAGCTCGCCACTGCTCCATTGTTTTAAATGCCTCTTACTATCAGCATGCTGTTCAGATGTACTAATCACTAAAATATTTGTTGTTGCGTAATTAAATTTTTTGTTATTGGGTCAAAGGAATCCATGCTGACAAATACAATCAAAAACAGTCACCAAGGCTTTTTATTTTTTAGCTTCTGAGACAGCTATCCCCAAGCTGCATACTTTCAGTAGGAAACGCATTTGATGGCTACACCCAAATTAATCATCCTAAGAGTCTCTAATGTAGTAACTGAGATAAAAATGTATAAGCAATCCTTTTTCAGGCTGTAAAAACTGGTGGCAGGGTAGGTCGACAGGCAACTTGAAGGTCCACATACACACTAAAATAGTGGGAGGGAATGGGCTGTTGAAATGATCTGTCCCTCATGGAGGACAGAGTGTCAGATTCTGAGCGCACGGTTTCAGATTACTCAGCTTTGTGGCATCTGGCAAATTTCAGGGAGATTTGTTTTCAACTGTGCTCAGATCTGCTATAGTAACATCTGAGATTCAATCCCGACTGGTTTCTGTTCTCACCCCAATTACTGACAGTCTGACAAATGTTGCGTCTGCTGAAATAACCCAGTTTGACACCACTTTAAATGCCATGGCTCAGTGCTAGGGAATTCTGGGAATCGTGGTTTGTTGTGGCACCAGAGCTCTCTGTTAGAAGTTTATCACACTTGGGCTAATTTCAGCATTAAAGAGAGATTAAAGCACATTTAAAGCATCCCGGTGATATCAGAAATGCATTGTCACTGAAATCCCGAAAGTAAAAAAGATGCACATGAATGTTTCTTTGTTACCACTTTAGTGGCAGATTTTGTGCGGCGACGTGTGAAATCGTTCTGCGAAATTACGCGATTTTACTGGGATGTTCACAAGATAAGCTCCCAGTCTCCTTCGTGTGATAAACTACATAGAGAAGGCTAAATGTCTCAACAAACTAACATTCCCAGAATTCACTCCCACTGAGCCATGGCAGTTAAAGTGGTGTCAAAATGGATAGTGCGGATGCAACCAAAAACAAAGGAAGGAGAAGTCTGGTGGGAAAAAACTTCCGCAAGACAAAGGACAAGAGACAGGACAGAAATAATGCAATTTGACACCATTCTAGCTGCCATGACTCAATGCTATGGAATTCTGGGAATGGTACTTCTGTGAGACATTTAGCCTTCTCCGTCAAAGAGATCTGGTGTCACAACAAAGTACAAATTCTAGAATTCCATGGCATTGAGCCACGGCAGTTAAAATGGTATCAAAGAGGATTACTTCAACACATTCTCTCAAACTCAGGAGCAGTGGTATCAAACTGGATTATTTTGGCAGTGTGGATGCAGCCAAAGGCTTCCCTGAGCGAAGAATAGACTCTTTTGCCAAGCAGGACCAGAATACTGTATGCAAAACAAAAACCACAACTACTGATGCTGGCCCAATACATTTTGTCACAATGATATTTTTCTCACAAAGACAAGATGGTGACCATTTTGTATTCCATGAATACAACTGGACTGGTGACCAGTGGAATGGAAATTGTTGTTGTTGTTGTTATTTCTTACCCGCCTCTCCTCATGGCTCGTGGTGGGTTACAACATAGTTAAAACACAGTCATTACATAAAATACACATATTAAGCCACATAAAATACACATATTTATATTACTATACATAGAATGATCATTAATATAAAATTCATGTTTAAAATTCATAATTAAAAACTGACCATAATGGAGGTAGCAGACTAGCTTAGGTGGTTCAGGACATTGTATGTCGCATACATTTCTCTGCACTCTTTCTCACTACACAGTGATATAGCACTATGATTCCACTTTAACTGTCATGGCAATGTCCTATGAAATCCTGGGGTTTGTAGTTTGGTGAAGCACTAGATCTCTCTGGGTGAGAATTCTGCATACCCACTCCCTAAACTACAACTGCAAGCTGTTCACTGTTGTGGTCGACACATCTTAAATTGGTATGTAGAGAGATCTTGTAACGCCTTTGAGACTAACTGAAAGAAAGAAGTTGGCAGCAGGAACTTTTGTAGACTTCAGTCTACTTCCTCAGATGCATTTGATTCCAGATTCCAGATGGTGGCGCTAGGAGACAGTTGCTCTTCTAAAAGAGAGATAAAATTTGGTGTACCCCAGGGCGCAATATTGTCTCCTATGCTGTTTAACATTTACATGAAGCTGCTGGGAAAAATCATCCGGAGACATGGGGCAGGATGTTATCAGTATGCTGATGACACCCAAATATATTTCTCTATGTCTCAGACTGATGCAGTGACTAAGGATGGCATCTCTCCTCTGAATGCCTGTCTTGGGGCGGTAATGGACTGGATGAGGGAAAACCGACTCAAGCTGAATCCAGGTAAGACGGAGGTACTTGTTATAGGAAACCCAAGCCCAGGTATGGAATTATGTCAGCCAGTTCTGGATGGGGTCACACTTCCCCTGAAAGACTCTGTCCGCAGCTTAGGGGTGCTCCTTGACTCGTCGCTTCACCTGACAGCTCAGGTAGATGCGACAGTCAGGAGCACTTGTTATCAGCTTCGGCTGATACGCCAGCTGCGCCCCTTCCTGGAGCAGGGAGACCTTGAAACAGTTGTACATGTGCTGGTCACCTCTCGATTGGACTTCTGTAATGTGCTGTACATGGGGCTACCCTTGTGCCAAGTTCAGAAACTTCAACTTGTACAAAATATGGCAGCCAGGTTAATTACAGGTACTCGTCGTACCGATCACATAACACCGGTTTTGAAATCCCTTCACTGGCTGCCAATTAGTTTCCGGGCAAGGTACAAGGTGTTGGTGATTACCTTCAAAGCCCTACATGGCTTGGGTCCAGAATACTTAAGAGATCGCCTACTTCCATACTGTCCGTCCCGCACTCTAAGGTCCTCGGGGAAGAATCTACTTCAGCCAATAAAATCTAGGCTAAGTTCAGTCACCCAGAGGGCCTTTTCCATCGCAGCTCCGAAGCGATGGAATGACCTGCCGAAGGAGATCCGTGACATTTCTACTCTTACAGCCTTTAAGAAGGCTCTTAAGACGGATCTCTTCCGGCAGGCCTTCCCTACCTAGTTCTACTCCCCATTTACTGTGACTTATGTCACTCTGTCCACCAATTCTTCTCTTAAATTTAATGAGAAGAATTAAATTAAAATTAATTAAAATAAAATCCTTGCCTCAAGAAGAAGAGCCCTCCCTCCATGACATCATCATCAGACCTGGGAGGGAATGAAAAAGAGAGGCCCAACTTCCATCAGGCCTAACTGTGAATGTACTCACTTTGCTCTCTTTAATTTTATTGTATTTTATTTATTTATTATATTTTATTTTCTTTATTTTTACTGTTGTAACCCGCCTGGATTCCTTGTGATTGGGCGGGCTATAAATAAATTATTATTATTATTATTATTATTATTATTATTATTATTATTATTATTATTATT
>NC_056526.1:82824850-82948797 GCF_019175285.1 Sceloporus undulatus | reverse complement strand
TGGTGGTTAAATTGGTTCATTATCCTTCAGATGGCAGAACACAGATGCAAGAGGATCCTGTGTTCTCTCAAAACTAGATTAGCCAATAGCTAGTAGAAATAAAATGAGAGAAAAGTGTTGCACTACAAACAAGGCATTTTATTAGCTAATTGAGCCATGGAAACTGAGAATCCAGTTTTAGTTGTTGTTGTTGTTGTTGTTGTTGTTGTTGTATGCCTCCAAGTAATTTCTGATGGCAACCCTAAGGTGAACCGATCATGGGGGTTTTGTGGCACGATTTGTTCAGAGTGCCCTTGCCTTTGCCTTCCTCTGAGACAGAGAGTGCGACTTGCCCAAGTTCACATAGTGGTTTTCAACGGCTGCGCAGGGATTCGAACTCTGGACTCCAAAACTGTAGACCAGTATTTGAACCAATACACCACACTAGTTCTGTAACTTCAATCTATGTCCTCACTTATATCAATGGCTCTTTGTGACTGTATGCACTTTGGGCACAATTCAGGGAAAGGAACTGATAGAGTCAGAGTACTGTCATGCTTTCAGTCACACCTACTCAATGCCAACCCATGAGTCACTTTTTGAATTGCTTGTGAATTTAAAGGACGGCCTTCGTGTGAAAGAGGAAGCAGGAACTGCTCTTCTGAAACTAATAGGGAAGGCAAGCTTCTGTGCACCTGTGATGGTTTGTTCTCAAACTGGGTTAAAAACTGGAGGGAGAAATGAATTGGATATTAAAAGAGTGAGCACTCATTACCATTACTGTAATGGCTGAAACATTTCCATTTCCCATCTTTTTCCATTTGCATTGCATACATATTGTTCTGACCCATGCATTTAAAGCAAGGCAGAATAAAATAAAAATAGAAGTACTGCCGCCTTGGGTTCATTCTGGAAAAAAGGTGGTATACAAATGAAATACAACTAACTAAATAAATAATCTATACTGTTGCCTCTCCGTTTTCATGGGGGATCTGTTTCAGACCCACTCACCCCCCTGTGAAAACAGAAATCCGCTGATATTCAAGCCCTATCAAGCCCCTCCGTTTGCTCCTTGTGAGTGAGGGACGCAGAATCAAAGTTCGCACAAAGGGAGGGACGACTGTACATCAAAATATATATACTGTATTTTTGGGGTATGCAAAACTAGGGATTGAGCCTGCCTGATTTAACATATTTGGGGAAGGCTTTCTCTTCGTCTTGCCACCATCATGGATGTTTCTAAGGACATGAGAAAGAGACTTCTCAGTGGTTGCTCCCAAGCTGCAGAATCCCCTTTCACGTATCCTTCATTTTCACCAGTGCTCAGAGACTTTTTTATTTAGGAAGACCTTTGGCTCTTATTTTATTGTGATGGAAGGATCTTTTAAGGAGTGTGTTATCCTTTAACTTTTTTAAACTATGTTTTAATGTATTTTTCAATATCTTAATACAGTTGACCCTCCATATCTGCAGATTTTTTATCCATGGATTCAAGCTTCCACGGCTTGCAAATATTTTAAAAATATATAAATTCCAAAAAGCAAACCTTGATTTTGCCATTTTATATGAGGGGCATGATTTTACTATGCCATTGTATTGAATGGGACTTGAGGATCCACGGATTTTGTTATCCATGGGGGGCCCTGACACCAAACCATGGGTCCGCTGTATTGTGTTTTTGATAAAATTGTTTACACATTTTAAAAAAAACCTTTGTATCAAACAGGTTTTACCAGTCCTCGTTTTAATTTGTTATCAGCTGCTTTGGGTCTCATACTTGGAGAATGGTAGAATATTTAATTAATTAATTAATTAATTAATCAAACTATTATTATTATTATTAAGCTTTATTTATAAAGCACTGTAAATTTACACAGCACTGTACATACAATCAATTAGAATAGATAAATTAACCCTGCGTATGGCATACATTCTACAAAAATAATTAAACATAATAATATTAATACATCTTAACATCTGATTGGGGCTTGAACCCCAATAAGATAAACTGGTGGGTTTTTCTTTTCTCCCAGATTTTGCTGTTGGGAGAATAAAGATGGCAGAGAAAAGGGCCACTCAGAAAGAAAGTGCACTGATAGGATATTAAACTAGATGATACTTGGGGTCCCTCCCATGTCTACAATTCTATGAATTCTGGGCTTGCCTTATTTGTCAGAAGAAGCCCAGTCAAAAGCTGTTGTTCAGGCAGATCTGGAAAGAAAAGCTTCTTCTGAGACGTGGTAACTCTGTTGCATCTTGACATTGATAATGAAGGACTGATCCAGTAGTACATTCAGTGTAGAGTGTCCCATTGGAAACCAAGGAGCCTTTAATGAAATGATTCATTTAATCATGCCATCATTTCTCAGGACACACAGTTTGAGAATTAAAAGACTCAGCATTACAATTGGGGATACTGGCCAGCATTCCACACCAGCTGTATAGTTTAGTTAACTACCGTATATACAGTATTCTCATGTCATATACAGTGCTGCTTCTTCCGGCACCGTGCACTGGAAGAAACAATAGCGTGCATGCCCATGGCGCACATGCGCGGTTGCTACCACATACCACCATGAACACGAGCCCCATTACTTGTGATGGGGCTCAAGCATACACGCTTTTTGTTTTATGCAGGGGGGGGGGTCCAGACAAGGGCGCACTGTACTCAACTATAAGTCGAGTTAATGCCCTAAAAATTTATGCCCCAAAATTGACCCTACAATTCTGGGTAGACTTATTTATGGGTCAATACACCAGTAGTGCTTAGAAAGGTCCTAAAGCAAGCAAGCCTGATGCCCCAGTCTCCATTTAGCACCAATTCCTTCCCCCTCCAGTCCATTTTGCAAGACCTTGCTTCTTATGGGAAAAAAAACCCCTCCATTTAAAATCATCTCTTCAGTCGGTTTTTTGCAAGACCTTGCTTCCTATGGAAACAACTCTCCATTTAAAACCACTTGCTTCTCTCTCTGATCCATTTTGCAAGACCTAGCTACCTATGGAAACAACTCTCCATTTAAATCCACCGGCTTCCTTTCTCAATCCAGTGTTAAAACCTCTCCTCCAGCACCTGGGAATTGGTTGGGAGAGGTCCAAAGAAGGAGAAGGAACAGAACAGCTCCCCCGCGTAAACCAAGGGCGGACTGTATTCATGATCACTACTTAATCATAATTGTGACACTACTGCTATGATTGTAACTCCCTATCCTCACAACCTACTTTACTAGACATGGGCTCCGTGGAGAGAAGAAGGTTCATTCTTCTGGTGTTTGGAGTATGGGTGAATTATGTTTCTAGTGGCATATAAGTGTTGGACTGCGACTCTGGAGAGCAGAGTTTGATTCCTGGCTTGGCCATGAAACCCACTGGGTGACCAAGTGCAAGTCACATTCTCTCAGACTCAGAGGAAGGCAATAGCAAACCCCCTCTGAACTAATCTTGCCAAGAAAACTCCATGATAGGTTCATGGCCTTAAGATCGCCATAAGTTGGAGATGACTTGAAGGCACATAACAACAACAACAAGGTTTGTGTAGGGGTGAGTGGTTCAGGCCCAGAGAAGTTACTTAGTGAAGTATGTAGCTGATATGTAGAAAACCGGCCATAGTGAATTTAGTTGAAATGATGCAACAGTGTAATGTGTGCACAAACCCATGTCTTGTACTTGTTATGTTAAAACCTCTCAGTTTGTAACAGTGAAACAGAAATAGCATTCTATACAAAATACACTGCTACATGAAATGATCTCTAGGGTACAAAACACACTGCGGAAATAATCCAGTTTCAGACCGCTTTAATTGCCCTGGCTCAGTGCTAGGGAATCCTGGGAACTATAGTTTATTGTGGCACTAGAGCTCTCTTACAGAGAAGGCTAAATGTCTTACAAAACTACAATTCCCAAAATTCCCTAGCATTGAGCCAGGGCAGTTAAAGATGTCTCAAACTGGATTATTTCTGCAGTGTGTTTCGGACCTATGCTAAACCCAGTAAAATGGTTAATAATGTGAGCGTTCCCAAAACACTTGATGGAAGATGATATTCACATCCTTAATTTTGAATTTAATTATTTCATCTCTGCTTTGGGACCAAGAATAAAATTATGAATAGCTCTCTCTCCCAGGTACTGATGTATGGAGGACAGCTAAGCATGGCTCTCCATGAAATTGTTTTCTTTCAATAATACTTACAGTGATCAAAATAATTTTGCTGGCTTTCATCTTTAGTCAGTTGAAAATCACATTCTTTAAGAACTGTTGATTAATCAGCATCAAAACAGACAGTTTTAGAATTTTATAATTCAGACTTCTTAGAAAATGCAAGCTCTCAATGGTGACCGAGAACCACAAAGAACAAGAATGTTTGAGAGCCATTGGCAAGATATAATTAAAAAGATGAGAAAGTGGAGGGGAAAGGATAGAAAAGGGCCATGAAGAGTGGCAGAAATCTGAAGTGTACAAATATTTGATTGCCGTGGCGGACTCTTTTAAAAAACATCCAAGTTGAAGAGCACTTGAAAAGGAAGGGCAATGACAATGAGAGGAGATAAAAGGTTCATGTAGGCTCCATCTTGCAATGCATATTCTCTTGATAGGATGCAGCTTCTTTTTCGAAGATTAAGAAACATATCCATCTGACTGAACAGAGCAGCATCTGGTCAGAATGACAGAAGAGGCTTTTATGTTTCTGGACTCATCAAACAGTCTGGAAAAATTAAATTTTAGACTATGGCTTCTGGAACCAATCACTGGATGAACTGTGATGAATTCTGGAAAGAAACAGCTTTGGTGATACGTCTCACACGCTGCCGTCTCTGACCCATAGCTGATGCATTCCTCAACCATGAGTAGGGTGTCCCTTTTCATTGACAAGGGAAACCTGTCAATGATCTGTCAAAATTGAAAGTATCCAGGTGCAAAATGTCACTCCCAGGGCAGTCATCTTATCAGCAATCCCATGGTGTCAGTGTCCCCACCTCTCTCCCTGTCCCACCCTCACTATTCCCAAACAGCCCAGTTACCTTTTTCTCCTATTTCTTCTCTTAAAAAACAAAAACAACAACAACAGAGCTCCAGAACTGTGCTATATAATGAAAATAAATAAAAATAAAAAGACACAACCCCTCCCCACCCCACCCCAAAGGCATGCTGGGTAGGGCATAAGGCCAAGAGATGGAGTTAAGAGGGAATCAGGTAGCAAATATGATAGTGGCAGTCGCACAATTGAGATGATGTGCGGTGATGCACTACTACACGGGTATAATTCAGTTTACACTGACAAGTGTGACTATGTTGAGAACTGGGCGTATATGATAAACCCTGCAGTCCAAAAAGTAGCTGTCACAAGGTTTACCATGACACTAGTGCCATCTCACAGGGAGAAGTGTGCTTCTTGTCACATCATTACATACATTTCTTCCAACAATAGCCTCTGTGGCACTCCTGCAAACAACATTAGTGTGTCTGCTGTGGGCTGAGGCAAACTGTTTTGCTGCCTGAAGCAGAGGGCAAATGGTGCCCCTCAGCCTCCACATCAAGGTTATTTTGGCACACGAAGCAGAAAATCTTGCCACCTTTCCCATCCATGAACTATAAATATATACAGTAGTAACAACATCGTAAAACCTCTCTTTCTCTGTCTTTTCCTTCTTTTCTCTCTCTCTCTCTCAATAACAAGACACACTGTTTGCTGCCTGTTTGTGAGACTTTGTCATGTAGAGGATTACTTCAATTCAGAAATCAAAGCATCAGTTAGTAAAACTGGAAGGTTTTATTCAGAAACCAAGGATGCTCCCAGCAGATAAATGTTGTCAGGACTAAGGTCCTGCCTGCACTGGAGTAGTACAGCCTGGAGTATCCTGCTTCCGGATCTTCCCCAACCCTCCTCTGTTGCAAAGCCCTCCGTTCTGAAGCCAGGTGTTTGACCACATACTACCTTGTGTGTTTGTTCATTTTATTTGTCTGTATGCAGGAAATTTAATTAAAAATAATAACAAGAAAAAGAAAAAAAGATGGAGGGCTCTAGATCTTCCAAGAAGACCCGAAGCAAATGGGGACTTTTAAAAATCTGCTGTAAGAGGGTGTAAAACCCATGTCTGATGCTCAATGGGCCATTTGTTGTCTGGTTGGCTCACACCAGAACCAATCTTTGGGGCAGGCATAGCCCAGTCTCCCTGTTGACAGAATGCAAGGAAGCCATTGTATGTGGCCCATGCAGACAGGACTTGAGACACAAGTGGTTACACAACATAATTCAAGCACATAGGGTCACACCCTATTCCTCCATAGATCTAAACACTTGCACATTCCTTCTTTCCTAGGTTTTCCCCTCCTTCCAACCTCATACCATTCTCGTGAGAGTGGCCTTAAAACTCCCAACACCATCTCTACTCCCAAGGAATGCTGACAGCCAACACAATCAATAATTTGTGACAACACATCCCATCATCCAGTACTTGATTAAATTCAGTATTAAAATACTACAAGCAGGAAAAGCATATATTGATATACTTTGGCAGGAAATCTGAGGGACTCTGATCCTGACAGACTTTCAGTCTACTGCTGGTGGTAAAGCTCATCTTGTTGCTGCTCTGAAAATGTCCCTGCATGATCCATCTTCATGACATTAGTGTTGGAAACCTCACAAGCGTCATAACCCAGACAACAAAAACTGGAGCAGTAATGAAGGGTGCGTGTTTTTCCCTGAGGGATTTTTTTTAAAGATACACAAGTCCAAGACTATGAACATATTTACTGGCACAAATATAAAGTCTGTCAAGTACATGTTATCTCCTCTACATGATTTCACATCTAAAAATAAATACTGAGCACTGCCTTTATGGCTTGAGTCCAGACTTTGTAAAAGACTGTACCTCCCTTTATGAGTCTACCTGAGTCTTACACTCTTCTTGGGAATGCTTTATCTCTGTTCCACAACACTCACAGAACTATCCAAGGAAAGCAGAGGAAAGTAATTGGTGTGTGACAATTTCAAATTCAAAATCCTGTGGGTATGGAAATGAGGTGGCAAGTTCAGTTTTAACAATGCTCTGGTCATTGATGGACAATTGCTGCCTGCAGGTAAGGAGAGATGAGTCAGGACACAGAAAGGGATGTGATTCATCCACCAACGACCACCATTAAAATGATTTCCATACCCACAGGATTTTGAATCTGAATTGACATTCTCACATACAAGTGACTTAAATCTGTTCCTGGGCTTTCCACTCCACCAAATGCATCTGAGGAAGTAAGCCCAAATCTACAAAAGCTCATGCTACCAATGTCTTACTTCCAAATACTCTCAAAAGTGCGACAACAAGACCTCTTTCCATACTGATTTTATAGACTAAGGACTTTATCATATGTGGGGGGAAGTGGGGGTTTAAAGGGGCATTATCCAGCGATATTCACATGATTGTGAACATTTTGACACACATTGTGATTAAAGATGGATTATCCCAGGAATAACCAGGGAATAACCAGCAAGTTGCTGGTTTTTGTTGTTGTTAACTGCCCTTGAGTTGATCTTGACTCATGGAGACCCTATGGATGAGATAGGGTCAAAGACCCTCTGTCCTCCACTGCTCTGCTTAATTCATGCAACCCCGTAAAACCAGTGACTGCCTTAATAGAGTCTATCCATCTGGCATGTGGCCTTCCTCTCTTCTTCCTTCCTTCCTTCCACCTTTCCCAGCATTATTGTCTTTTCCAACAAGTCCTTCCTTCTAATGATGTGTTATTCCCTGCTTATTCCCAGGATAAGTCATCTTTAATCACAATGGTGTGTGAAAATCTTTACTCTGATCATGTGACTATCGCTGGATAACGCTTGTTTAAACCTCCAAGATTCCCTGATTTCCCCCATGTGATAAAATCTTAACATGACTACATCTTTGAATTCTACTCCTGGTTATAGAATTCTCTCCTCTCGGAGGCTTGGTTGTCCCCTTCCTCTGCTCTCTTTTCACTAACAGGCAAAAACCTTTTTATTCAAACAGGCCTTCAACTTTTAATAAGAGATGGTAGAAGGAATTTTTTTATGGGGTGTGCTATATTTTTTCTTTTCTTCATTCTTTGAATGTGTTTTGAACAGCTTTAAATGTTTTAATTGGATTGTCTGTGTAATTTTTTTAAAAGTTTACATTACACCTTGTTTTAGCTATATGTTGTTTAACTTATAAGCTGCCTTGGGCCCATACTGGGAGAAAGACCGAGTATAAACCATCAAACAAATAAAATGGTAATATAGCATTTTTTTTGCATTGCAAAGTGTAGCAGTAACATGGATGAAATTTTAAGTCAAAGTGAGAAGCAATCCCTCTCTCAACAATATCAGGATAATTTCCCAAGGGACCAAGTATCAGGTACACCTCTTTTGAGAAATTAAGGAGACCAACCAGAATTTCACCTACACTATTTCCCCTTCTCTGAGCCTGTATTCATGATAGACTGGGAGTATATGTTGGGGATCTGTGCACCTTTTCTTATGCCCTATTAGGCAGGGTTAGGCAGCCATGATCCTCCAAAGGGTTTGAGCATACAATTCCCATTAGCCCTGCCAGCATAGGCAGTGGGAAAGTATCATGGGGCTCAACTGTTCCAGGTGAGCAGGGACAGTCCCACTTAATCCTTTGTATTTCCACTCTCTTAGCTGCTTTAAATAAAATTTCCCAGTTTCATTTTCCTGTTCTCATTCCCCCTCCCACTTTTTTTTTGTCCTCAATTTAAACTGCTGCAGAGTTCAGGCTAGTATGAAAGAAATGGGAATGGGACAGCTGGCAAACAACATTTAGATAGCCCCAACTGTTCCAGTTTGCACAGACAGTCCCGATTAATCCTTTTTCAGCTGCTTTTAAGATGTCCCAGTTTCTCTCTCCTCCTCCCACTTCTCCCCCCTTGCTTTCAGCTTACTTCATTTGCTGCAAACTGAGTTCAAAGTACGTTCAGTTAATTCAGCAGGTGAGAGAAGAGAGGAGGGGTGAAATGTTGTCCTTCCTAGGAGACTGACAAAAGCAAGCTGCTGCATCCTTTTTTAAGCTTGTATGTTCATCATTAATAATTTTTACCTTCTTGACCACCTTCTGATGTTGCTTGTCCCAGTTTTCTTTGTGAAATGTTAAAGAGTATGTATTTACTGATTTTATTATGAAATATCTCATAATGTTTCAGGTAAACTCCAGCTTCTCCAGAAAGAGTTAACAAATGACATTTTTGTGTGTTCAGCAAGTCAGATGAGTCACGTATACATGTCACAGGGCACTCACTAAGATGTCAGAAGTGGGGATAAGAAGCCTACCAGCATCAGAAGGAGCCAGGTTACGGCAGAGACTGTACATGGGGAGGCTTTCATTGTAGCCCACTGCTATTCAGTGCCCCAGACAAAGGTGCTTCTGTTCTGTGCCATTCAAAGAAATGCAATCCTTCCTCTTCAGACGATCAGATCAGCCCTAATTTATTGGATCCAGGTATAGGTGAGTGTCTCCAGAGTGATGTAGTGGTATCAGCACCACAGGGTGATCTTGGAAGAGTCACACATTCTCAGCCACAGAAAACAGGTTCAGCTTAGCGTCATTATAAATTGAAAACAATTTGAAGGCACACGACAACAAAAATATTATGCACATATAGAACCAGTGTGGTGGTGTGGTTTTAGCATTGAACTATGACACTGGAGACCAGTGTTCAAATCTCAGCTTAGCCATGGATAACCATTGGGTGACCTGTGGCAAGTCACACTCTCTTGGCCTCTAAGGAAGGAAAGGGCAAACCCGGTCTGAACAAATTCTGCCAATAAAAATCCCATAATAGCTTTGGCATAATAACAAAATCAGAAAATGATTTATTATTTATTTACGGTATTTATACCCTGCCCTTCAGCACCAAATGCTATCAGAGTGGCTTACAATTATTACAATTATGATGACTTGAAGGCACATAACAATAATAGAGTTGTGCAGCTGCAGTTGGTGAAATCTCACTTCCCCACCTCTTCCTCCCCACAGAAGTCCCCTCCAGCATCCTGAAAATGCTACATAGGACTCCATCTATGGAAAGTGTCTCTGTTAGCTTTTTTAAACCTCTCGATTCTCCCTGCACCAACCAGCAGTGTCCTCCAACCCTCTGCGTAGCATTGGGGAGCTGAAAGGACTACTATCAGGAGAAGGGGGCACGGGGTAAGGTTCTTCATCCTGGTTCTTTCCACTTCAGCTTTTCTCATTCCAGTTGCCTAAATCAGGACCCACCTATTACATGATTTCCCCCCTCCCTTCCAATATATAAGTTTGCAGAAAATGTGCCAAAAATTAAATAAGGAAAATAAGTAATGCCTGTGGACAAGCTGGTGCAACATTTGAAGACATATTTTATTTTATCTTTCAGCTACCATCGTCCCTCTGTTCTGAAAATCGCCGATATTCAAGCCCCATTGGCTTGAATGGCAGCATGCACCTGCATGCACCCGTAGGTGAGTACCCTCCATTTGCCACCAGTGAATGGGCAAGGGAAATGGATTCCAAGTCCGCAAAAACAGAGGGGCGACTGTATTTCATGATGCTTTGCCTTTCCCTCAAATCAAGATTTAATAGATTCTAAACAGCTGTCATCAAAATGCCACAGGATGACTTTGAACCAGCCACTGTGTCTTCACTTAACATTCTGCAATTTTCTGGTTCTGAGGATAAAGCGGGTGACTATCATGTTAAAAGAACAGCAAGAAAACAAACTAAACATTTTTTTAAAATCCACTATAATATAATCATCACTGGACTGGGGGCAAAACAACTAATAGCTATAGGCAGATGGATCTTAGCCTCTCTATCAAATCCACATATAACTTAATAAATAAATAAGAATGCATTCTTATCAATAAAACATAGAATACATGTAAGAACAGTGTTGTTTTCTGGGTGGCAGCAGGTATGTACCATAGGGGGAAATGGCTATTTATATATGTGCATGAACATTAATGCATGATTTAGACATATTGTTATGGGTTTGGCAATGGTCTGATTGACCTTTGTGAAACGTTTTACAGCCCAGTTTCTCCGAGCACAAAAATATTCAAAATATTTAGTGGCAACTTGATACCCATCAAGCATGGGAGTCCAACATGCCTAGGAAAAGTCACATTGATGCAACACATGGGGCCTGTACAGACAGACCAAAATAAAGCTGCTTCGGGTCACTTTGGAGGTATGCTTTTTAAATGACACATGCAGCTTAAGAGGCCAGAAGATGCACCAAAGCTGTACTTCAGTCTTTAGGACTGGAGTGTGGCTTTGGCGCAGTTTCTGGCCTCTTAGGATGTGTGCATCATTTAAATAGCATACCTCCAAAGTGATCCAAAGCAGCTTTATTTTGGCCTGTCTGTACGGACCCATGGTATCTCATCTTAAAACCCCTTCAATTCAGTTTGTCGTTCATCTGTGCCTCTTGTTTCTTTCATTCCACCAACACGGACCCTTCACTCCCTCTTCAAATCCCATTTTTCTTATAAGTTCATAAGAAATGCTTTATTTCAGTTAGAGGGCACTGACTCACTACAAGTTCAGCAATAAGTAGATTCAGTAGTTACAAAGGTTGTTCAGTGAATCAACAGTGCAGAATTCTTAACCTCTAATTTTGGGGAGTCTGAACATATACAGAATTTATCATTTTTCCTCTGCACAACTGACTATCATACAATTGGTTTTCCTTATTTAACTTCCAAAAGTGTAGAACTGATTGCATCATACAAAAAAAATATAATTTTCAGGGGGTATCATTCCATGTTTTTGTAAACACTTCTCAGTGATTCCAGTATGAATATGCAATTAAGTGAGCAATTGCCTTTTTAAAGCTTGTCCTTAAGCAATATGCCTACATTTAAACATATATCATGTTATTGAGTGGGTCTTTTTTTTTTACCCTTCTCAAATCAATCACCAATCAGAACAGAGACTGAAGTCTAGAAATCAGAAGAACACTAGGACTGGAGAGGGCAGCTATGAAAGAACTAGACAAGATCATAAAAAGCAAGGATCTAACACTGAACACTAAAGTAAAGATTGTCCAAACCATTGCATTTCCCATCACCATGTATGGATATAAGAGCTGGAAAGTGAAAGAGCTGGAAACAGAAAGAAAATCAGCTTACTTGAGATGTGGTGCTGGAGAAGAGTGCGGAGCATACCATGGGCATGTATTGCCAGGAAGACAAACAAATGGGTCCTGGAACAGATCAAGGCTAAACTCTCCCTAGAAGCCAGGATGACCAAACTAAGGCTGTCGTACTTTGGCCACTTCACGAGAAGGCATGATTCACTGGAAAAGACAATACAATAATGCTTGGAAAGGCAGAGGGTAGACCACAGATGGACAGATTCAGGCTGCATCCAGATTGCAGAAATAATCCAGTTTGACACCACTTTAACTGCCATAGCTCAATGCTATGGGATTCTGGGAATTGTAGTTTTGTGAGACATTTAGCCTTCTCTGTAGTTCAAACAGATTTGTAGCTTGGCGAGACACTAGATCTGAGATTTCCAAATTTTGGCCCTCCAAGTGTTTTGGATTTCAGCTCCCAAAAGCCCAAGCCAGCTTGGTCAGCAGTCAGCATTTCTGGGAGCTAAAGCTCAAAACATCTGGAGGACCAAAATTTGGAAATCACTGCTAGAGGAAATCACTCTGGTCCAGAATTCTCCTCCCTAAACTGCAGATCCCAGGATTCCATAGGATGTTGCCATGGTGTTTAAAGTGGAATCATGTTGCTATAATTCTCCAGTGTGAAAGGACTGCTGTAGTTTACCATCAACACAAATCAGTATTTAATCCTCCACAAGCACCACACCACTCAGCAGTCTCTCCCCCAAGATAAAATCTTGATTTATTCCTCACCTTTGGTTTCCTCCCCCTTGCTCTTCACAAGACCTTCACTTTGCCCTTTTTCTACCTAATTCGTGCCAGATGATAGGATCCTTGAGAGAAAGAGGAAGTTACCAATCAACCAAGGAGGAGAGTAAACATGGCCAAACCCTATAATGTAAAAAGTATTGCTGTCAAGATCATCTCCAATTTTATTACTTTAACATCTTAGTGCAATACAAGTCCAGAGTTTTTTGGATCAAAACATCCTACATATTTGGTGTGAAAAGAAGACTGCATGACATGGGTTTCTTATCACTACCATACACAACTTCATGCAGCTTAAATATTTTAGCACCACTCTGAATTTCCATCCTGCAAAACAGCCCCCCTTTTCAACATTTATTTCACATTTTGTAAAACTCATTTCTTCTACTTTCTGTTCCATTTCCTGCTCTTAAGACTATGACCTCTGTAGGGGTGAGGATGGATCTCAGATCTACCGTTTTAAATCTCCACTGGTACAGCAATGGCATACACAACTCACTGGATCAGATTCATAACTTGCTTCATGAATCCGATCCAGTGAGTTGTGTATGCTATTGCTGTACCAGTGGAGATTTAAAACGGTGGGGATCCAGAAACAGTGACCAGCAAATCAAAGGTTTAATGTTGGGCGTAACCATGCTATTGCCCTGTGGAAGTAGATAATGTTAGGGTATTAACAATCATAATGCCAAATTGGGGGAAGAGAGGGAAGGACAGCTGGTAAAGAAGGCATCCTCTGGCATAATACATAGTCTGTGGTGTTATGGGTTGCAAATGTGAGCCACCACATCAGTTTCATTGTCTTGCTGGAGTAGGTCAAAACTGATGGATTAACTCCAAGGAGTTGGACTGGATGGCCCTTGTAGTCTCTTCCAACTCTATAGCCCTTATCAGATGAGTGTGGAACTGGGGGTCTTCTGCACTGGGCGATTCGAATTCACGTTATTTCGCACAATACCATCATACCTGGGAGTCCCTCCGCATTGGCATGATTCAAATTGGCCAATCTGCATTCACGCGAAGTGCATTCAGTGCAGAATGTTTTGTCACACCGGTGCTCAACAGATTGGCCTATTCCGTAGCGGCCCCCTCGCACATGCTCAGTGGTGCCCTGCATGGGTTGCGACCTTAAACGCTTCCGGGGTGAAAGGGGAGGTCACGTCATGACAGCCCGGTAAACAGCTGGAGAGCCAGCTCATGCACATTAACAATCGCGATACAACGTGCCCTCTCTACATTCCTCTCTGTTTCCTCTCTACATTCCTGCTTGGTTTTAATGTTACCTGACCTTCCCTGCAACAAATTAGCAATGCCCGGTTCTACGTGTGTGTGTGAGTATGTATTCTGGGGGGGGGGGAGGGCAGTTCCAGTGGCTGTCAAAGAGGCTGGATGGCCATCTAAGTAAATGGGGATGCTTTGATTAAGAGTTCCCTCCTCCTCCCGGCTTGGGATCCAGCCCAGGCTGCATCCCGGCAGGGAACAGGAGCGGGGCCGCTAGAATCGCGGCGATCATCGCCGCCGTTCCAACGGCCTCCTCCTCCTCCTCCCGGCTTGAGAGGCAGCCTAGGCTGGCTCCCAAGCCGGGAGGAGTAGGAGGAGGCTGCTGGAACGCGATTCCAGTGGCCCCCGCGCTCTTCCCGCCTGGGATGCAGCCTAGGCTGGCTCCCAAGCCGGGAGGAGGAGGAGGAGGCTGCTGGAACCACGATTCCAGCGGCCCCCGCGCCTCTTCCTGCTGGGATGCAGCCAGGCTGGCTCCCAAGCCGGGAGGAGGAGGAGGAGGCTGCTGGAACCGCGATTCCAGCGGCCCCCGCGCCTCTCCCTGCCTGGGAGGCAGCCTAGGCTGGCTCCCAAGCCGGGAGGAGGAGGAGGAGGCTGCTGGAACCGCGGATTCCAGCGGCCCCCGCCCTCTTCCCTGCCTGGGATGCAGCCTAGGCTGGCTCCCAAGCCGGGAGGAGGAGGAGGAGGCTGCTGGAACCGCGATTCCGCGGCCCCCGCGCCTCTTCCCTGCCTGGGATGCAGCCAGGGATGCCTCTCAAGCTGGGAGGAGGAGGAGGAGGCCGCTGGAACCGCCCCCCCTGCTTCCCTGGAACCGGCAATAGGAAAGACCCACCGGAAGTAAAAATTGGAATCTGGGGGTCTTGCGATGGAATTCAGGACTGGGTAGTCACACCAGACCCATTGCGCACTGAGATCGAACAGAGCCCCAATCCAGGATTCGCCAATCCCCTTAGCAGCGCACTGGCCAACACGCTCCAAAAAGAGGAGCCAGTACGCATTCAGTTCGGCAACTCGCGCATTCACGTGAGTGTGGATTGGGCCATTCGAATGCTGGTATGATGGTATTGTGCGAAATAACGCGAATTCGAACCACTCTGTGCGGAAGACCCCCAGTTCCACACTCATCTGATAAGGGCTTATGATTCTATGAGATCATTTCTATAAGGTCACTAGAAATCAGAATGTCAAAGGTGAGAGGGAGGGAAGGAAGGAAGAGGAACAGCTCATAAAGGAGAGAGACACCAGTCATACAACATCAGTCAATAATATGGATACCTTGGGACTGCAAGGGCCACCCAAAACTGCTTTGCATCACCCGACTTCATATTAAATTGTCAGGTTTATTGCAACAAGAAAAAAACTACCCTACAGCTGATGTTGGGCAAATGCAAGGATTGTGTCATTTTGAGTTCTAGAAAGGAAGTGTGATGTCTCATGTAGAAACAATCCTCTAAAACACAAGAACTGTGGTGCAGTGGTTAAAATACCTATACTGCAGTCACTAACTCACAAACCACAAGGTTGTGAGTTCAATACCTGCCAGGGGCTCCGGGTCGACTCAGTCTGGCATCCTTTCGTAGATTGCTAAAATCAGTACCCATCTTGTTGGGGGCAACTAGCTTACACATTGTAAACTGCTTAGTAAGCAGTATAGAAATGACATATTGGCAGTTCCTAGGATGCCTTCCCAAATTCTGAATGGCCAAATTTGAGGGATTTGGGGGGGGGGGGGGGGCCGGGGGAAGGGGTGGGGGGGCTCAGAAAGGTCCTTGGGGGTATGGGGGGGGGGTCATGTGAGACCACACAATTCCCATCATAGTTGAAGCTTAGTAAGTGGTATGGAAATGTACTTGCTAAGAATCCCCTGCAGTTGAGGTTGACCTATTGGAAATGGATGTAAGACACAACTAGCTTGATTAACTGTCAGCAATTCTGGGATCTGAAGTTCAGAACACCTGGAGAACTAACCTTTGGGAACCACTGACAGGGGATGAGATGATTTGGGGGCTATTCTTTTCCTCTTTGCCTCCCCCTTCCCCACCATGTCAGATTGATTCCAGGAAATCTACTTATGAAACAAACTCTGTCCCTTCTTACTACATAGCCTAAAGATGAACTCACCTTCCAGTCCATCTGACATGGTCCAGGCCTTGGAGGGAGAGAAGAACCACTGGACTTATTCTCTTTCCCTACTGCCATTCCCTTCTCCTTTTGTGTCATGTCTTTTTAGATTGTCATGTCTTTTTAGATTGTAAGCCTGAGGACAGGGAAATGTTTAATTAACTATCTGTAAGCCGCTCAGAGAGCCTTTGTGGCTGAGGGTATAAATACAATTGGGAGTTTGTATGGTATGGTATTGGGAGTTGCAGATAGGAGCCTTCATGTTTCCCCCAACTTTTACAATTATGCTGTAAGGAACCAGTGCAGCAACAGAGCAGCGGGTGAGAGTTGGGTGGAAGCTTCAACTATGATGGGAATTGTGTGGTCTCCATGTCCTCACCACCATCACATCCACCAAGGGCTTTTGTGAGACTTCTCACAGCCCTTCCCCAGACTCCCCCCAAGCCCCTCAAATTTTGCCATTCAGAATTTGGGAGGGCATCCTAGGAACCTCCACGATATCATTTTCTGCTTAACCCCTAATCCAACCAGCTATGGAACAAGGAAGTCACCACAAGTGTTGTCTGGAAGGGATTTTTTTGGCTAGAAATGATAGAGAAATCATGTGATGCAGACAGTTGTAGAAGCAAGCTGTGGAGTTGCCAGAGTGAGAGCTGGAAATGACTCCTTTAATATTTAGATAAAAGACAGAATTAGAAGTGTTGCTTGTTGAAAACCTACTGGAATGCCCTTTTTTAATCCAACCCTTGAATGTAAAGAAGTCATTGTCAGCTTACAGACTGGAAAACCAAGTACACCAAGGTCCAAAACATACTACAGAAACAATCCTGTTTGAGACTGCTTTAACTACCCTGGCTCAGTGCTAGGGAATCCTGGGTCTTGTAGTTTTACTGTGGCCCCAGAATTCTCTGATAGAGGCGGCTAAATGTCTCACTAAACTAGTTCCCAGAATTTCTTAGCATTGAGCCACAGCAGTTAAAGCAGCCTCAAACTGGAATATTTCTACAGTGTGTTTTGGACCTAAGATAGCAACAGGACCAAGACCGCCCAGTTGGCCAGGTAGCTGTGTTGGGCTCTGAATCTTTGTCCTGGGATGGACAAAGTACAATCCATGGACTACTTGGATGCCTTTAAGGGCTTCCATAGCTCCCCAAATTTTGTGGAGGATTTGTGTGTTCCCAAATAGTAGATAACATTCCCACCCCACCAGCTGGTGGCCATTTTAACACATTTTCAAGCAAGAGGTCTTCCTCTGGCCTACACAGGCCTTTAAAATAAAAACAGGAAATGACTGGACCAAGAAGTCCAATCCCTTCCTGGCTTAAAAAAAAGGGCATGCAAAGGCTTAAAATGAGGGGATAAAATGTGGTGATCATTAGCGTCACCCACCCCAAGATTGAGGACAGTTCTTGTTGGTATTGTGTGCCTCTGAGTCCTTTCTGACTTATGGCTACCCTAAGGCGAGCCGAGCCTATTATGGCGTTTTCTTGGCAAATTTCTTAAGAGGGGGATTGCTGTGCCCATCCTCTGAGGCAGAGAAGAGTATGATTTGCTCAATGCCATCCAGTGGGTTTACATGGCTGAGCTGGGATTCAAACTGGTCTCTAGTCAGTCCAACACTCAAACTACTACACCATGCTGGCTCTTGTATTATCAGGAATTTGAGGGCAAAACATGTTTTTCACACCCAACATACAGGAGGGTAGTGTGGGGTACAAGGACAAAATGGAAGGGTGGGTATCCAATGGGGGAAATGTAGGCTCCCAATTTTTCAAAGTGGTCTATCTCCCTGCTCTAACCATTGCACCACGCTAGGCACTGAACAAGCCTATTTAGCCTTGTCCACCCCTCCTGCTTGTTTATTCTGAGCAGAAATCCTAAAATAAACCCCAGGTACATTAATATGTAACACACTGACATTATGGGAACAAGCAGAGACATCATTCTAAAGCAGGGACGAGTAAGGTATGGCCACCAAAGCTATGATGGGTCTGCAATACTTGAATCCCACCCCCAAAAGGTTGAAGTGTCCTCTTTTAAATAGGTTCCAGGACCTCCTTGTAGCGCTTTAACATCAGAATGAATATACAGTATATATATATATATATATATATATATACACACACACACACACACACACACACACACACACATTTTAAAGAGGTAAACATGGAATAGTGGTTTGAGTGTTAACACTCTGGAGACCAGGGTTTGATTCCCAGCTGGGCCACGAAACCAAATGGGTGACCCTGGGCAGGTCACAATCTCTCAGCCTCAGAGGAATGCAATGGCAGGCACCCTCTCAACAAGCCTTGACAAAAAAGCCCACCTTTGGGTTGCCATAAGTCAGAAGTGACTTGAAGACACACAACAATATCTGCTCACTCCCATTTTGTGTCATATGACCTTCTCCATACATCCCAGGGCAAAAATCTGGCCCCCACATCTGCCCACCCCTTCTAAACAGAAGCTATAGTCTGACCATACAACACTTTTCCTTAGCATGCTATGTTGCCTTGCGTCAGGTCCTATGCAAAGCCCTTCCAAACAAAACTAGAGCACAGGCATTGTTGCTTGCTATTAATTTTTTATTTAAATTGGTAAAAGTTTCTCTAAAGTAAAGGCTATATAAAATGGGCGTATCCAACACAACTCTCATTTGTAGAAGCTGTAATAGAAACACTACTTCCCTTCGGCTATAAAACTTTTTATCACATACAAAACGGTTGACCACGAAGATTGAAGTCTCTGTAGTTCACCCCCCTCCAAAGAAAGGACAAAAAAAGGGAGGATGAACTGGTTTGCACCATCAAAAACAGCTGCAAAGGCTTCTTCATTCCTTCAGCATCCTTGGTCAAAGCTTGTTAAGTCCTCCAAACTGGAAAACACTTGGCATAATTAGTTCAAGTTAACCCTGAGCATGTAGTGCAACAGCACAAGTCCTATGGAAGTGTCTACTGGCTACATCTTAAATTAAAACCAACCCCCTCAAAATTGGCATTTTTCTTTCATTATTGTGCTAGCAGGGGAGAAAAAGTTCCTTTGGAAGAGGGGAAAGCCACCGATCCATTTCCCAGACTAGTGAGGTAGTCCAGTGGGAAGGGGGAAAAAAGAAAACCAAACAGTCGTGAGGCTGAAGAAAAAGAAGATTTCATCCCAGTTCTATGCCAAGCAGCTTCCTCAGCCGAAGATGATGAAGGTAAGTAAGCAGGAGAGTCCCTTCTTCCAAGATCGCAGCCTTCCATCTCACAGAGGCCGGACGAGGCTTTGAGTCCAGATGGGAAGAAGGGAGGGAAATAGGAAAGGAAATGGGGCGACACCCCTGGGCTGGGTCCACACTGAAGAATAATCTGGTTTGGCACCACTTTGGCCCAAAACACGCTGCAGAAACAATCCAGTGTGAGACTGCTTTAACCTCCCTGGCTCAGTGATATGGAACCCTGGGAGTTGTAGTTGTGGCCCCAGAGCTCTCTGACAGAGAAGGCTCAATGCCTCCCAAAACTAGTTCTCAGTAATCCCTAAGCACTGAGCCTGGGCAGTCAAAGTGGTCCCAAACTGGACTATTCCTGCAGTGGGCTTTGGGGACCTTCGGCTTGCTGTGGAATCCTGGGAAGGTGTCATCACAAACACTCATCATGCCCAGAATCCCTTAGCAATGGAGCCAGCCAAAAAGCGGCACCAATTTAAAGCCCTATGCAGAAATAGACCAGTTAGAGATTGCTTTAACAACTAGGGAACCCTGGGAACTGTAGTACTGTAGTTTATTGTGGCACCAGAGCTCTCTCTGACACAGAGAGGTCTAGATGTCTCCCAAAACTAGTTCCCAGTATCCCCCATCATTGAGCCAAGGCAGTCAAAGTGGTCCCGAACCTGGTGTGCTTTGGGGACCTTTTGGCCACCACCATGGTGCCACGGTACGCAATTGTAGGAAGGCGGCCATGAACAAACCTACCATCCCCACTCTTTTGTCTGGCTCAAGGCTATGGGATTCTGGGAGTTGGCAGTTTTGCTGTGTGAGCGGAGCAGGGCTAGCATCTCCAGAATCCCCTTTATCACGGCGGCACAAAAGCGGTATTAAAGTGAGACATGATTGCAGTGCGGACGCCAAGTCCCAGCCTTAGCCCTAAAGTGCAGTACATCAGAGAGAAAGGAAAAAAGACGAAGAAGAAGAAGCCACGTTGTAAACAAAACTGGGTCCACACTGGAGGGATAACCCGGTTTGGAACCGCTTTAAGTGTCTTGGGGGCTCAAGGGCTATGGAATTCTGGGAGTTGGAGTTTGTTGTGGGCCCACAACAAACTCCAACTCGCAGAATTCCATAGCCCTTGAGCCAAGACACTTAATGCGGTTCCGAACCGGGTTATTCCCCCAATGTGACCGCATCCCATGTCTCCCCATCGCAATCCTTGTCCTCTCAGCATCCTATGACCGGGAAGCGCCGGAGTCGAACTCGGGGCTGCAGGTCGACTCCGAGGGTGCTCTGGGCCTTGCGCCGGATGGCTTGGAGGCTCCTGGGGTTCCAGACGTTGCCCCGGACCTTGACGGTGGGGAAGGCGGTGAGGGCCGGAGTGGCCGCCTTCCAGATCTCCTCCAGGGAGCGCCCCTCGAAGGCGGGAGTCCGGGGCGGCGGTGGCGGCAGAGGGAGGGCCACGCAGTCCTTCTCCTCCTCCTCCTTTTTAGGGGCCTCCTCCTCCTCTCTCTGCCTCTTGGCCGCCCTCTTGGTGGCTCCTCCGCCGCCTCTGAGGCGCCTCCCTCTGGCGGTGGCGGCGGCTCTCCTCCAGGGCCTCCTCTCCCTCCTCCCTCCTCCTCCTCCGCCGGGGGCTTCGGGGACCACCGCCCGGCACGAGGCGTAGCCGTAGACGTCCTTGCTGCGGAGGATGACCGGGGAGAACTGGCGCTTGAGGCTGCGCAGGAAGTCCCACAGCTCGGCGTCGGAGCTCATGAACTCCGTCGACTGGGGCACCAGGAGCTTGAAGGCGTCGCCCAGAGCCTTGGTGCTGGCGCCCAGGGGCAGCGCCTGCTGCGAGCGGGAGTGGACCACTTTCTCCTCCTCGGGGGCCTCCGGAGCCGCCTTGCCCGCCTCCTCAGGCTTCATCCTCGCTCTCTGTCTGTCTCCAGCAGCAGCAGCAGAAGCAGCAGCGCCGCCGCTCGCCTTCCAGCAGCAACTGCGGCCCAGAGTCCTCTTCCTCTCCTTCTCCCCCGCTTTAATTTCTTTCCCCTTCAGGGAGCGCCCAACACCTCCGATCCTTCCTCCCCGACAGCCCGGCACAAAATGGAGCTCTTTTTAAAGACCACACTCCCTTTTTCCACGCCCCTCAGAACCCTCGGCCTCCCCTGGTTGGCCCGTTTGAAATTTACATCACTCTCTGAAGCCCCGCCCCCAGCCTCGCCCCGCCCCCTCCCCGCCGTTGGCCCTCTTCTCAATTACTGTATCTCAACTACCTCAGGGCTTTTTTAAGGCCCTTCATGGAAGCCTCTGGAAGGAGTTGGCAGAGTCCTCCATGGTAGAGGCAGGCCTCTCAGTTGTTGTTTGGCTGAGGGAGCTGCTTCCAGCTTGAAGGGTTTGAGACAAGAGGCATCATACCAAGTCCACACAGAGGTCCAGTGTGTCCTCCTTTTCCCAGGGTGTGCCCTACATTTTCAACCCTCTGCCCAGGTGGAGTTGCAAAATGGCCTCCATTTTGAACATGACCAAATAGCCAGGTGTCCAGGAGGAATTCCAAAGTGTCCTCCATTTTGAACATGGCCAGTACGCATTTCGACCTTCTGTCCAGGAGGAATTCCAAAGTGTCCTCCATTTTGAACATGGGCAATGCACATTTCGACCTTCTGTCCAGGAGGAATTCCATAATGTCCTCCATTCTGAGCATGACTAAAAAGGATTTCAACCTTCTGTCCAGGAGGAATTCCATAATGTCCTCCATTTTGAGCACAACTAGGAAGGCTTTCAACCTTTTGTCCAGGAGGAATTCAAAAACATCCTCCATTTTGAGCACGACTAGGAAGGATTTCAACCTTCTGTCCAGGAGGAATTCCACAATGTCCTCCATTTTGAACATGGCTAAGAGGCACGAATTTACGTTTATAGGAGCGTTTTATAGGTTTTAGTTGGCCATGCCATACATTTTTCTTGAATGTCCTACATTTTGCTGTGCCTCATCCTCCTTTGCGGTGAGGACGCCATCTGGTCATCCTCGTGATATCTTCATTGGGACAACCAAAATGTACATGGACATGTTGCAAGCTTTCAAAGCTCCACTGGCTTCATCAGGCAAAGGGTTAAAAATGATACAGGAGAAAGAAAGGGTGGAATTGATGATGTTAGTTGTGGCCCTCCATTTGATCAGTTCAGATGTTATGGAAAGCTGTTCATAGAGGTGGGCCCTTCTTCCTTCTGGCCATGTGGATACAGTACTGGGAGATTCAATCCAGGAAGTAAAATTTAAATCCCATTAGCAACTTGAACACATCCAAAGGTTGTATCCCCTGAATCCCATTGGAGTCATAGTTTCAGCCTTGCATAGTGGTTCCCTGTTGGTTCCACAAAGTGCAATGCCTTCATTAATACCATCCACTTTTCCGTTTCTGTGCATGTAATCTTGGATCACACACCTTCCGGCAAAGAATAACATCCAAAATCCACACACACACACACAAAAATCCAAATGCAGTAGAAGAAGTAAGGTCAAGTCTACAAAAGCTCATGCGACCAATTTCTGTCTTTCATTTAGTCTCAAAATGCTGCAAAATCCCTTTGCAGACTGATTTTCCAGACTAACAGTCTTTGAAGCCTATCACAAAACAATGATACCGTTATGGGGCCAACCAAAAGGCACAAAATACATGATGCAAGCTTTTGAAGCTCCGCTGGCTTCTTCATCAGGCAAAGGTGTTTAAAATCCAGCAGACTGTTGAAATCAGAACAGTTTTGCTTCAAGCCACTGTGCATAGCTTGAATCTTAGCCACACCTGTATAAATACAGAAAAGCTGCTTTCGGCTCAGTTGAACTTACTTCTGAGTAAATATATAAGAAAGTGGCAGCCAGAGTTGGGAAAATTAAGTACCCATACTTCCTCCTTGAGAGCCGATGTGGTATAAGAGATTTTAGGAGACCAAGGTTTGAATTCCCAATCAGCAATGGAAACCCATGGGATCATCTTGGGCAAGTCACAATCTCATCCTTCGAAGAAGAGCATGGCAGACACTCACTGAACAAATCTTGCCAAGAAAACCCAGTATAGCCATTGTTGTGGCTGTGTGCCTTCAAGTCATGGCAACTCTATGGCAACCCTATCATGGGCTTTTCTTGGCACGTTTCTTCAGAGGGGGTTTGCTATTGCCATCCTTTGAGGCTGAGAGTGTGTGACTTGCTCACAGTCATCCAGTGGGTTTCATAACAGAGCAGGGATTCATACCCTGTTGTCCAGAGCCAGTCCAATGCTCAAACCACAACACCACACTGGAAGCTTAGGGTCGACATAAGTCGGAAATGACTTGAAGGCACACAACAACAACAACAAACTTCCTCTTTAACAATGCTCTTGTGATCATATAACAAATTACATCTATACTTTTCACTAAAATAATTAACATTAATAAGTTAACTTTAGGTTTAACATTACCATAAATGTTAGCACTGATGTTAATACAGTATTTTCAGTGTCTTAGCCTGTTGGGCTAATACAATTCTTGGGTTGTGCAGCCATCCTAGGAGTGTCATTGAGCTCAGTTGCTCTCAGAGTAAAAACAGAGAAGTTTGTCCTATACATGTATGTAGGGTTGCAAATTAAGTCTTACAAATTAATCATTAGGAGGCAATCCAATGCTCCCCATAAGTTTTCAACTGACTATTGCTTATGCTGGCTGAAGCTGATGGGAGTTGTGAGTCTGATAGGACTTGTGATCAAACAGCACTGCTTAGCTTTCTCTGGAGTAGGAGCTAGACATGACTAACTTCCTTTGGATCAGTGCTACTGAACTGTATATTTTTGTTTTTTAGGGTGCTATATGGGATAGTCAGTGGCATACAAATATTTGTTGTTGTGTTCCTTCGTTTCCAACTTACGCTGACCCTGAGGCAAACTTATCATGTGGTTTTCTTGGCAAGATTTGCTCCGAAGAGCTTTGTCATAATAGTACATGTAAATTAATATTGCTGTATGTGTCACAGTACACAAAAGGGACAGGTAGCCTGGTGCCTCTCCGATATTTTTTACTATGGTTCCCATAAATCTTAAGCACCACGGTCAATGTTACTTAAGGGAGCTGCATTCCAAAACACCTAAAGGGTACCAGGTTGCCTGGCACACAGTCATTTTTGTCTGTATACGAAGGCAGCAGTTTCTTGGATCAACAATCAGCCTTGTTCTTGGAGTGTCTGTTAACTGCAGCCTATAATTTTTAAAAGGTTACTGTGAAATTTTAGATGAGTGTGTACTAGCCACAGGTCGTAATGAGAGGAATGAGGTGCCTTTATGATGCCCCACAGACAGCAGCAGAACCATGGGGTTCGTGATGTTCAGCTCTTTTTCGTAATGGTACTTCACCATATGCAACAGTGATGCCAACTGGTGGCTTAACAGTTATGCCTCACTGGCACTAGTGTAGTAGGGTACAGGGGTGCAATTTCACCTTCCTTCACAGGAAGACTCCAAGAGGCTTGCTCTTGGAGATATTACAAAAATTGCAGAAACTATGTGCAGTCCTGCAAGTTGCAAATAAGCAATGGTCATGAAGAATACTCAGATGTAGCCACTCTCCCACCTTGCCTCAGCAACATCCTGCCAGCTTGCATCGGTAGTGCAACAGCACAGAACAAAACGTACAGACGTTGTGTTAAAACTGCCAGCTCAGCAGTTCATAGAACTGAGGGTCTTAAAGGATCAACATCTTACCTACACACAAAAGCTTAAATAGTTCAAGCCTTTTCATTCAGAAAGGAGGTGACATGAGAAAGGTTTATGAAATTATAAATGGCATTGTCAGAGGACTTATTTTCTTAGAACACTGGAACAGGCTGCTTTCCGCAACCTTCCTTTCGCCCGTTGCAAATAGTTGGAATTGTTCCCCAAAACATTTAAAGAGCACCAGGTTTATTTTCAGAGACTGGAAAAGTAATTGTAGGACTACAGTTCCCAGAATTCCCATCCAGTATGGCCACTGGGGCTCTGAAAGCCATAGTGGCTAACAATAAAATCAAATAAAACAAGGATAATTAAAACGGGAACAGATTAATTGAAGCACCCCACATAAGCTAATTAAAACAGGTGAAAGCATGTTGAGGAAGGTTGCACTAGACTAGAATATGGGAGTCATCTAATAAAATCAAGTGGGAGTTTCAGGACAAAGGAACAACTACGTCATTCATTCATTCATTCACATGTCTTCTTCTGATTATTAGTTTGCCCTGTGCCCAAAGGCACTTGAGGCAACCATGACTAATCTCTAAATGTCATGCCACAAGCTGTAGTGTTGGCCACTGCTTCATATACAAAACTAACAAAATGAATTTCAACATGGAGAAGTATAAGGTACTGCACTTAGGCAGAAAAAATGAAATGCATAGATATAGGATGGGGGACACCTGGCTTAACAAGATAACATATGAAAGAGATTTAGGAGTCCTAGTAGACCACAAGCTGAACCTAAGCCAACAGTGTGAAATGGCAGCTAAAAAGGCCATTGCAATTCTAGGCTGCATCAACAGAGATAAAGTGTTTAGATCAAGGGAAGTAATAGTGCCACTCTTCTGTTCTGGTCAGGCCTGTTCGACAGTGGAACACACTCCCTTAGAGGGTAGTGGAGTCTCTTTCTTTGGAGGTTTTTAAACAGAGGCTGGATGGTCATCTGTCGGGGATGCTTTGAGTGGGAGTTCCTGCATGGCAGGGGATTGGACTGGATAGCCCTTGAGGTCTCTTCCAACTCTATGATTCTATGACTTTTTAAAAAGAATTAGACAATTTCATAGGGGATAAGGCTATCATATGCTTTGTTGAAGTTACTTTGTACTTGCAAGTCATTTGTGAGTTATGGTGGCCCTAAGGTGACCTTATCATAGGGTTTTCTTGACAAGATTTGTTTAGGGAGGATGCCATTGCCTTCCTCTAAGACCGGAGAGAGTGTGATTTGCCCAAGGTCACCCAATGGCTTTCCATGGGTAAGAGGGGATTTGAACCCCGATCTCCTACATAGTTCTAGTCCAAGACTCAAAAGGCTACACCATGCTGGCTCTGGTATATCATGTGCTGTGGTAATTTAAATTAGATCTCCCTGTGACCTTTTTGTTGTTGTTTTGTTTTTATTTCCCAATATTTCAAAAAATAGGTCTGCTGAGGCAAATCCAGTCTATCACATCTCAGGAGCGCCTTATATCAGTTTTGGATGGTTCTTTACCTGCAGCAACATATAGAGAAGTTTAAAGTTCAAATTAAGAACCAGAATTTTTAGTGTCCATTGAGTTAGGAACTTCCAGTTCAGAATCTACTGTAAATGATTGGATTTCTTTTCCTCAATATACAGTCGTCCTCCCAATTCGCGGTACAGTATTGCCATTCCATTCCCTTTGTCTTTCATGGATGGCAAGCTGGGAGAGACATAATGGTACATATGGCCAAGGCATGCGCACCACACACAGAAACGTGCCCCCATTATAATAAATGGGGCTCCAATAGTGGCGGTTTTCCCAATTCAACAGTGGGGAGTCTGGAACGGATCCCCCACAAATCGGAAGTGATGACTGTAAATTATTTCTGTGAACCAATATAACTCCCTGGGTCAGACTGGTTGTGTCCCTGTGACCACCCACCCACTTCTCCCCTATGCATTATTGCAGTGTTTTACCATCACCTCTTGATTCTTTAGTAATAGTGGTGAAGTACAGTAAGCCCTCCACATCGGCAGCTTTGACTTTAGCAGATTTGATTATTCATGGATTTGATTAATATGCTCTCTCTAGGAATCTCTAGGTCATCCAATGCAATTTTATTGTCAACCTCTGGCAGAGTTCTGCTGTGAAGGACCTACAGATTCATGAAAAGAACACTTTTCTAGGCATTTGTAGGTCCTCCAACATGGTTCTATGGTCAGCTTCCGCCAAAGGTTGCATTTGAGGATCTAGAAATTCCTAGAGAGAAGACTTCTCTAGGCATTTCTAGTCCTCCACGCAATTCTATGGTCAACCTCCAACAGATGTTGACCATAGATTTGCACTGGAGGACTTAGATTCCTAAAGAGGTGTTTTCTCAGGATAAAAAAAAAGTGGTTTTGTTATTTGTGGTTTTTCACTTTCACGGGGGTCCTGTGCCCCTAACCCCAGTGAACATGGAGGACCCACTGTAGTGCTGTGTCAATATTGACTCACTATAATGTTATATTGAAAAAGCTAGTACAGTATAACATTTTGTCTACAAGTCTATGCAAACTTCTTGTTGTTGTGTGCCTTCATAGAGACACTAAAGGGAACCTATCACAGGATTTTCTTACCAAGATTTATTCAGAGGTGGGTTTGCTTTTGCGTCCCTCTGAGAGTGTTACTTGCCTAAAGTCACCCAGTGGGTTCCCATGGCTGAGCAGGGATTTGAACCCTAGTCTCCAGTGTCATAGCCCAACATTCAAACCACTACACCATACTGTCTCTCTTATGCAAGCTTGAGTGAGTGACTGTGCCTTCAAGTCACCTATCCATTTACAGTGACTCCATGAATTTCACAAGGTTTTTTAAGGCAAGGAATACTCAAAGGTGGTTTTGCCAGTTCCTTCCTCTGAAATACAATCTATAGCCCCCAGTATTCACTGGCGTTCTTCCATCCAAATATTAGCCATTGCTAACATAATCTTACTTTGGAGTAAATCCCTTTCTGAAAGACATTAGTAGAATTACATTGTTTCTCTTTCTTTGGAATCATTATCTTTTTCCGGGGGGGGGGGGGGAATGTCTTGACTACTTAATTATTGACTATTAAATAGTGACTATTTAATTATTGCATTGCTTCACTTTGTATTAGTCAAAAGAAATTAATCATGTGCACTCATACATTGCTCAAAACTGTAACTTCAGAGATATGACAGTAGTTTCTCACTAGAAATAAACTAATCTGAACCATACCAACCTGTCATTATTTTAAAATACCCCATGATAACTGCAGTTTCAAAACAGATGAACAGAGACTTGGAATAGAAATATGACAGCATAGTCATATGCATGTTTGCTCTGAAGTAAATCTCACAGTGTTTAATGAGTAACTATGTGTTCAGACTGTAAGCTGCAGTCTGAAAACTATGGAGAAAAAGGAGAGCAGGGAATAAATTTCATAGAAGACAACTCTGTCCATTATGCATAATTTTCTGAATTCTCTTAATATTTTGTGCCAATTTGAAATAGTTAAAGAGTGTTTCAGGCACTGTCAAATATGGTGGCTGTAAGCAGCTTTGCCAGTTCACAAAATGGCTTCCATAGTTGGTATAGTGGCCAGTCATAAAACATCAGTTTCACAGAACACTTGTGAGACCAGTTACATTTTTCTTGTTCCCATTTCAAAAAGAACTTCTTGCCAATATTCCTTACATTATTTTTCTTGTCAACAAAGCTGCTTTGTTACATTTCTCTTTTCATTTTTTAACAAAAATAGTTTTATTGTACATTATATTGCGGTGGGTTCTTGTTATCCACTGGGATTTGGTTCCAGGATCTCTTGCGGATAACAAAATCCATGGATGCTCAAGTCCCATTAAATATAATAGCATAAGAAAACGGTGTCCCTTATATAAAATGGAAAATCAAGGTTTGCTATTTGGAATCTATAAAATATTTTTAAGCTGTCGATGTTTGAATTCATGGATATAAAATCCGTGAATGAGGAGGGCTGAATGTATACACATACTAACATATACCTATTAATATAAAGCACATAACAGAAACAAAACAAACCATATAAAACATATAAACCACCATGGGCTTTCTTCCATTCATATTAATTCCTATCCCTGTTTTCTTGCCACTAATTCTTGCATCTAATCCTTCTTTCTCAAATCCCTTCTTCTTCCCCCTATTTCCTCATCCTTATTTCTTCCTTACCTTACCTTTAAATATCCTCATCTTTCTCCCCTTCTTCTAACTCCTCCATCTCCCCTTCTGTTAACTTACTTTACCTTTTCTTCTCCCAAGTACTAATGTTTCTAACTTTCTACTCCTTCATTCTTCTTCTTTTCCCTTCTAATATTAAATACCTATCTCTTCATCTATCTTTCCCTCCTACCATTTATCCACTTTCTCATACAACAACAGGCTTTGAAGAAGATGAAAACAAACTTGACAAAATAATATGGGTACCAGAAAAGAAAAAGATTAGCAACATTTATAAGATATTATTGAAAAGGGAATTAGACAGAGATGAAATAAAAGACGTATGATAAAGTGGGTGATGGAACTGGGACATAATATAGAACTAGAAAAATGGGAATCAGGAAGAAGAAAAACCAACAAATTTACAGCATCACAAAGCTTAAAAGAAAACTATTAAAAAATTGTCTACCAATGGTGTTATACACCACTTATCTTAGACAAAATCTACAAATTAAACAATGATAGATGCTGTAGGTGTAAAAAAGAAAGAGGTTCACTGATACATATGTGGTGAAGTTGTAAAATAATAAGAAAATTCTGGTTAAAAATAGACATAAATATAAAAGAAATGATGAAAATAGAATTTGATTTAAATCTGGAATTGTATTCATTGAATATAACTTCAGCGTTGGGGAAGGAGGAAGAAAACAAACATTGGAAAATCATTTTATATTTAATACTGCAGCAAGTATCTTAATCGCAAAAAACTTAGAAAAAAGAACAAACTCCAAAGGCAGAAGATTGGGGAAAAAATAATCTATGACATGAAAGAAATGGATAGATTGACAGTGATATTAAAGCCCCCCAAAATATGGACAAATGGGAAAAAGAATGGGAACCAATGATAGAAATAATAGAAATAGAGTAGAGAAACTAAATGGGAAAAATAATGATTTACAATAAAGAGATAAGGGTTGGAGGGAAAAAGAGAAGTGAAAGGTCAGATATTAGATAATAAAATAAAAAGGAGGAGTCTTGGTTATAGACTATGCACATTATTTTCATGTTATTACCATGAAAGTATTTATAAAAAGTAACTACAGGATTAATAATAGAATCCTTTGGAAATATAAATTTGTTGTTGTTTTTACTTGTAAAACGATACTCAAAAGAAGAGATGAAGAGAAGAAAAGGAAGGAAGAAAACCTTTGGAGAGTGGGAGAAAGGAAGTTACCAAAGAATTCAAGCAGAAGAAAATAAGAAGACAAACCAATAAGAAAACAAAGGGAAGACACACTTATATATTTTTACAATATCAAGAATGTAAGATTGTAATTCTGAAAAAATTAAATAAAGAAAGAAAAGACCCATTATTATCCCTTTAGTTACCCCTCACATGTAATGTGTCACAAGTGTTACCCCCATGCTCTGAGATGAAAAGATGAGCAGCTACTCCCCTAAGGAAATGAATACAATGTAGAGGTTGGGGCTGAACCCTAAAATGCAGAGCCACTCTTTTGAAATCACAGTTTTCATTTTACTAAAAGACAGACTACATACACTAAATAAAAAGTAGCTTGAACACCTCTCTCACAGAGAAAACAAACAAAACCAAGGGAGGTCCACTTCACTGATGGCCTCCTTCTGCAAAGGGTCATAATGGCTGAGAACCACAACTGAAAATCACTTGCTGGTTGCAACTTTTGGCAGTTGGTAAGACCATTGCTTTTGTGTGCTAAGCGGTTGCAAATATGGATGTGGTTTGCCAATGTTAATACTGTAGTGTTTTAAGCCATTTGGAGATATATAACATGGTTAGGATTCAAAGACATAGCTGTATTAGTCTGTACAAAGAGAGAAGTTGGCATCATGAGCTCCTAACATTGTTAAGAGATTGCCATATTGGTACAGTACCCCTACTATGATGCGCATATGTATTTGTAAAATGGATCCTCTTTGGCTGTCTGGTATGGAACAATCTGGGTTACCTCTGGTCAAATACTAAAGCTAGCATCCATATGGACATTCATTCTTCACTATCACTCAATTTGCTAAGAAAATTGATTAAATCATTGGGACACAGCAGAATACCCCCAGGTTTTCTTTTGCAATGTGTTCTCCTGTAGTTGACAAATAAGGCATTATAGGCAGGAAATGCCACTGATAGGAAATGTCACCTTTGGGACAATGGGGATCAGCTTAAAGCTTCTGTGATGTCTTTCTTAAGTGGGTGCTTGCCTGAGGCCAGGTAATACATCTCAGGGCGTCCGAAGAGACACCTTTTGTTGGTAAGACATCCCTCTGTTTTAGAGAACTTTGTGTTGTAATGCTTAGTTTCCTGCCTAAGGCTTTAAAGTGATTCCAAATTCAAAGATAGATGGTTTAGGGTGGCTGGGTTGGGTCTACTTGAAGCATCAACCCAGAATCATGACCTATCTTCTGTTTCAAGGCATCGTGCTGAAATCATTGCTTAGCCTAGACTTTCCTCCCTTTAAACCAAAATTACTATTTCATACTCCTCAAATCCATGATTGTGGAGAATCTTGCTAGTTCATTTTCTTTCTTAATTCTGGCTTAGAAGATTTTGTTTAGCTTGTCCTCTTTTCCTTTGCACTGTTCCAGCCAGGAGGGTGAATGGTCCATAGCTTCCCACAGTAAAGGTCCCGTGGAACCAAAGGAAAGGTAACTTTTATCATTTCTATAACTTTCTATTATCTTTACTTTTGAACATCTTTGTCCCATCTCCCTGGTCCTCTCAATAACTCCTAAAGCTCCACATTGCTTAATTGCAAACTCTCAAAGCACTTCAGGTTTGCTCATTTCAGTTATTATTTCCCTAACTATTCTCTCTTGTTGTTGTTGTGTGCCTTCGAGTCGTTTCCAACGTATGGTGATCCTAAGGCGACCCTAATATGGGGTTTTCCTGGCACAATTTGTTCAGAGGAGGTTTGCCAGTGCCTTCCCCTGAGGTTGAGAGAGTGTGACTTTCCCAAGGTCATCCATTGGTTTTCCATGGTTGAGGGGGAATTGAACCTTGGCCTCCAGACTTGTAGTCCAATACTCAAACCACTATGCCAGTGGGTGGTTAGGGGAAAGGGGGGCAGCAGCGAGGCTTTCAAACTGTGCAAGAAAGCCAAAGGAAACCAGCATCCTTTAAGACCATGGTGAGGGTGAGGGTTGCATTAAACCTCTTTTTAGAATCCCTTAAAAGCACCACACAGCTTCACTGATGTCTTCATGCAGCAGTGTCTCCCACTCTTCACCTCCCCACATGAGCTCATCCCCTTACACATGACATTCACTAGTAGTAGTGGTTGAAAAATTAGTAGTGGTGGTGTGGAGAAGTGGTGGCAAAAAGCAGGTTTCAGATTTGGGACCCTGCTTAAGTTTTGTGAGCTTTGCCAGGACATGTCTGGCAAGCTGGAGTTGAGCTGCTGTCCTGTTTTTCTTCTTCTTTCATTGGATAGGCCAAGAGAAGATGAAACAATGTTTGTTGGGAGGGATAAAAACTTGAAGCTGTGTGGGGTAGGCACATCTCTGGGGAAGGAGGGGGAAAAGTGTCCAGGGTCAATTCTTGAAAAGAGTTTTTTGCCTTGGTATGGCTCCTGTAGTCAAAATCTCTCTGTTTCCTTGTCGATGCCAATCTGCAGTCCAGAGCAGTGGCCTCTGTAGATCCCCTACACACACATGGGCTGTAGCTTTTGCCACTTAGGGTTCCCATATCCCGGTTTTGGCCAGGACATTCCTGATTTTTCAGCCTTCAGGAATGTCCTGATCTGGTTTTTGAAGGATATCCTGCTGCTGCTGCTGCTTTTGAGAGTCCTTTACTGGGGAGAAGTTTCTTCCTTTGCACTTGGTCACCTTGGAAGCAGAAATTGAGCAGCGACTGAGAGGCCTCTTGCCCATACTGACCTTTGCAATAACTAATGATATCACCCTGCACTGATCTTCTTCACTATGGGACCATACTGAGTCTTTAGTAATGTTTTTGTAGTAATGTTACACCTTAATAATTCCATATATCACTGAATGTAATGGCAATAGTTGTGACATAAACAACTCCTAAACAACTTCTTCATCCTCATAACTCCTGATGCTGGAGGTTGCTGTCATACAATAGCAATAGCAATAATAAGCTAATTGCCCCCAACAAGCTGTGTGTTTATTTTAGCGATCTATGAAAGAATGCCAGGCCTAGTCAACCCTGAGCCCCTGGCTGACATTGAACTCATAACCTTGTCACTTGTGAGTGAGTGGCTGTAGTACAAACATTTAACCACTGCTCCACCAGGGTAGTAAAAGAGACTCTAGCTTCATGAGTGGAGTACAGAAGGAATCCAGGGGTTCCTCTCCTGTTTTACTCCCAAAGCAGAAGGCTGTTGTGTCAATGGGTGACAGCAGCCTCCAGCTCCTCCTAACTCTTGAAGCAGAAGGCTATTGCTAGAGTGAGAGTTAGCAGATAACTCCTGAAGCATAATCTGTGTATTACCCCTACACTGGAATCATGAGGCTGGAGGCTGCCATCTCCTATTCTAACAAGAGTCTCCTGCTTCAAGAGTTAAGAAGTAGAAGAATTGCTGGATTCTTCCTGCATCCCACTCCTGAAGCTGGAGACTATTGTCTCCCATTGACATTCTCCTGCTTTGGGAGTTTGGAAGATGAAGAATCCCTGGATTCCTCCTGTACTCCACTGCTGGAGATACTTGCAACCAACCAACTTCTTCTCTACACAAATTACTAGGCAATACTGATGGGGTCACATTTATCTTTTTGCAGATGATGTGGATACTTTAAAGCAAAACCAAAAAGCAACAGGATTGTCCTCACCTGCTTGTCAATCTCTTTTCCTTAAAATGTTCCTCTTGTACTATATGAGCCCTAGGGACATTCTGAGATTTTTATTTTTATATGTTATATTTTTCTTTTATATTATATGTTTACATACTGAAGAGGGTCATGGAGGAAAGTGCCAAGTCAGGCTTAATGTTAAACATTAAGAAACAAAAATAATGGCCACAGAAGATCTACAAGAATTCATCCTAGATAATGATAAAGTAAAAATAGTCAAAGTGTTCCCATATCTTGAATCAAACATTGATCAGAATGGAGGCTGCGGTCAATAAGTTAGAAGAAGACTACGATTAGGAAGGACAGCTATGAGAACTGGACAAGATCCTAAAATGTAAAGTTACTGTATAACTGTCCAAGCCATTGTATTCCCCATCACTAAGTATGGATGTGAGGACAATGAAGAAAGCTGATCGAAAGAAAATCAATTCATTTGAGATATGGTGCTGAGGATACTGTAGATAGCCAAGACAAACAAATGGGTTCTAGAACAGATCAAGCCAGAAATCTCCCTAGAAGCCAGGATGATTAAACCGAGGCTCTCGTACTTTGGCCACATCATGAGAAGGCATGAATAATTAGAAAAGATAATAAAGATAGGAAAGGTAGGGGCAGTAGACCACATGGCAGATAGTTGGACTCAATCAGAAATGAGCTGTGGTGTTCACCTGTGTCCCTTTAAAATGCTGAAGAGATGGTGTGTGTGGGGAAAAGCCCTGGTGGTGCAGTGGTTAAATGCCTGTACTGCAGTCACTCATTCACAAACTGCAAGGTTGCGAGTTCAATACCAGCAAAAGGGCTTAAGCTCAACTCAGGCTTGCATCCTTCCGAGGTTGCTAAAATGAGTACCCAGGTGTTGGGGGCAACTAGTTTACACTTTGTATACCACTTAGGGAGTGCTTAAGTGCACTGATAAGCAGCATAGAAATGTACTTGCTATTGCTTTCTATAGGCTCAGTGAGAGGAGAAAGAAGAGTATTAAAAATCTATTTTTCTAAAAAATTAAAAATTGATTTTAAAAATTATTATTTAAAAAAATTATTTAAAAATAGCACCTGTTAGAGTCTGCCCTCATATCCACAGGAGATCTATTCCCACCCCCCACACCTAAAAAAGTTGTTTATGTCATAAGCATTACCATTACATTTAGTTATATAGATGGATTATGATTTAAGAATAACATTAGTACAAGAAATATTACTAAGGCTTCTGTATGGCGTGGTATTGGTCACGGGGGTGGGGTGATATCATGAGTTTCCATACTGGGTGATGCCTCTCAATAAGCCAAGACTTGTATCCAGGACTAATCTATTACAGAACAAATGGAGGGCAGAAAATGAAAGAATCCTTCCAGCTGCCAACTGGGACCACTCATCAATGAACTGCAACCTATTCTGGACAATAATGTGGCCCTCACAAGGTTGAAGGTCTTTATTTGCCTATAGATAGCTTCCAAACCTCAAGCAGTTAGTTCCCTACAGGAAGACACACAACAGATGTTGACATGGGTACAAAGCATTGCCACAAATTCAGATGCCAACTCTGCCTACACATCTATTCAGGAAATGTCATCAGAGGACCTAATGACATCACCCACAATCAGAGGATCTAATGACATACTCCAATGTGATTTATATCTTACTATGGGGCCATACTGACTGCCATGGCCTCTGTAGAGCACAAGAAGGACCCAGAAAAACTGGCTCCTTTTTGTGCCTTCAAAGGGGTGCCATAGCCACCGCTGTGTGGTCATGACACCCTTTGGTGCTGTACTGTTTGGATGCAGAACCAGAGGTGCGTCATCATGCCATGTGCCATGTGGACTGGTGCATGCCAAAATGGCGCCCTGGTGATGGGGTCATGGCATCCAGCATGTAGATGCTATGCTGTGGCTCTGCTCACAGGCCAGCACTTTTCGCCAGTCTGTACAGGGCCTATGTCAGCAATGCCCCTCTACACTCTACAATGGGCAAACAGGCCAGAAGATAAATGGATATAAACCAGACACTAGGAATGGGAATACACAAAACTTGGTTGCAGAACACTTCAGTCTTCCTGGGCTGTCCATCTGGGACCTCAGAACATGAGACTTTGAACAAAACAAAACAAAAACTACAAAGGAAGATTAAAAAGAGAAACACCAGAAGTGGACTATATCCACAAACTGCAGTCTATCAATAGTGGGTTGAACAGAGAAAATGTTTTCCTGGCACACTACACACATTATAACACATTATAAACCTCATGGGGGTTTGCTTGGCCGGTTCACCCCATCCTCTTTTTGGTTCCCACACTACATCCCAGTATCATTCATATGGATATATACTAACCTTGGCTTTCGGCGACATCCTTCCTCCTGCTTTGTCCACCAACCACCAAAGTTCAAATTGAACTTGTCACCTCCTCTCCACACCCCAAAAGTTGTGCATTTCTATGGACATTCTCACACAGAGACTGCTTATAGAGGTGTGTCCCTGGACTCTTTACTCCACCTCATTCATCTTAGGAAGTAGGATCAAGTCAATGAAAGTTCAGGCTACCATCTTCTCTCTTTCAGTTAGTTTTAAAAGTGATGGAAGATCTCTTTGCATACTGGCCTATGATGTTAGGATTCTAAGGGGAGCCAGCCAGTCAGAACAGACCTCATTTGCATTTGTCTCAGAGCCTCATGGGAAAAGAGTTGTGAGCCATAAAAAAAAAATAGCATGTTCTTTCCAACTTATTGAGCTTCTGTCCCCAGAGTCTTTCTTTTTAGCATTAAAAAAGACTATCATTTAGCTAGGACTAGCATTTAGACAACAGGGAACATGAGTCAGTTCACTATAACCTCGTGAGTCTGGCTGGGAGAGGGTTATATATAGCAAGCACGCTTCTGACTTTTCCTGGCAAAGTGTTGGTGAACCTCTGTGGTGCGTCCTTTTCCTTGCCTGCCTTGGCTGAAAAGGCCTCCTCTGCAGGGAGGACAAACAGCCTTCCAAGCCCCATCAATAATCCAATACCCAGGGCAACACTACTCTCACCTTCCTTTGCCACTCAAAGAAAGAAAGGCCACATGGAAAGCCTACCATGGCTGCAAATTGAGTCTCAGACAAAATCGAAAAAGAGGAAACTGGAGAAAGGCACTGATGTAGGGATAGGAGGTAGGCCAAGCGCTTCAGAAGCCAGAGAGAGAAGAGGACACACAGAAAAAGGAGCAAGAACACATGCCAGGGATTACTTGATACAACTCTGGCAGGGCCAGGAAACTTTCTAGCTATTCCAAGGGCTTCTAAGGATTGCAAGGGATACAGAACAACCATCTAACAAACAAAACAAGGAATCTTGACAAGCAGCCAGGAATGTATCCACATTCTTCTTCATTACACAGACTGGGTCAATCACATTCATCTACTGGACATCCTGATAGTTCCTGAGTCCAAAACCAGAGCAAAATAGAAGCCACCAGCATGCAAGGTATCTCAAGCTCGTCCATGAGCTTGACTTGGAGAATCTACATTCTGTGCACTCATTCAGAAGACAGCCTGAGATACCAAACGATGAAATAAATCAGAAAATGGAAACAAATATCAACACTGAATCATAAAGAAATCAGTTCACTAAAAAATCTTTTCCCATCTTTTTTTCAATTTTCGTAGAATCATAGAATTGGAAGAGACCACAAGTGCTATCCATTCTAGCCCTCTCCTGCAAGAATACATAATCAAAGCATTCCCAACAGATGGCCATCCAGCCTCTGTTTAAAAACCTCTGAAGAAGGAGACCTCACCACTCCCCAAGGGAGTGTGTCCACTGTCAAACAGCTCTTATTGTCAGGATGTTCTTCCTAATATTTGTGGTTTGAATCCATTGCTCTGTATTCTATTCTCTAGAGCAGCAGAAAACAAGCTTGCTCTATCCTCACCATGACATTCCTTCAAATATTTAAACAGGGCTGTCATATCACCTCTTAACCTATTCTTCTCCAGGCTAAATATCCCCAGCTCCCTAAGCCACTCCTCATAGGGCTTGATTTTCAGACCTTTCGCCATTTTGGACACCCTCCTGTGGCCACACTGCATATTGGGAACATCCTTCCTGAACTGGGGTGACTGAAACTGGACACAGTATTCCCAGTGAGGTCTGACCAAAGCAGAAGAGAGTTGCACTATTACTCTGTTTCATCTAGACATTATAGTTCTATTGATTTAGCCTAAAATAGTGTTGGCTTTCTCAGGGGCTGAGAAGATCAGCAAGAAAAAATAGGCTGATACCTGTTTTTACTAACGAGCAGAAGCCCTGCTGTCCACAGGACCAACTACAAAAGCAGACCAAACACCCATGGGCTGTATGCAGCACGGGACATCAAGCCACACTGCTTGGGTTTTTTTTTCTTGCTTCCATGCATGTGCACCTCTCTCCTCCCACGCAGCTGCCATCAGACATTGTGTGACCAATCACACAGTTGCATGTGCAATACGCCACCTGTTCAGTGTATTAGTGTGCCCGCAGTGACACACTGGCAAAGCATACTCATGGAGGCCCTCCCCTCCCCACCTTCTCCCATTCCCCCCGTTGGACTGTTTGCTTTGTGTATGTTGTAATTACATCCATTGCATTATTAGCGACCTGCCGTGTTTGTCGTACTTTTGCATTTTTGCTTTCTCTCATTCCTGCATTCGTGCCTTGCTGTTTGTATGCGTGTGTGATGATATGCATTTTCTGCATTGAGGGGGAGTATCAGAACTTCTTCTTGCTCTGGTTTTTAGCCTGAGTGCAGCTTCGTGTCAGGCTCCACCTGATTTTCTGTCGTATGTCGTCTAAACAGCTTGGCCTCAAGTTGGTTTGCTATTGCTTTATTGTGCCAGTGAAGACAACCTCTCAGCTGCTGCATCACACTGCTGACTCATGTTTACCCTGTGGTCCACTAAGGTTTTGCAGGGTATTGTGAGAAGATAGCTGGAGTTTCTCTCCTTGGTAAAAGCAATTCAATAGAGGAATGAAAGAATATTAAGGAGGTTCACCTTGGGGTTGCTCTAAGTTGAAAATGACTTCAAGACACACAACAACAGCAGGATTACCCGACTTCTTCCCAGAGCTTGGAGAAGTGATGTTTCTGGATTATATGACTCCCTCTGGACATGGCTGCTGGGTTTTCTTGGCAGATTTTTTTTTTGGGGGGAGGGGGGTGTCTTTGCCTGCCTTTGAGGCAAAGAGGGTGTCACTTGCCCATGATCAATGGGTTTCAGTGCAGGGATTCAAACCCTGCTCTACAGAGTTGTAGTCCAAAGCCCAAACCACTACACAGGGCTGGCTCACTCTGCTATTGAGTATCTGTTGTCATTATATTACATTTTATTTATGTATTTGGCTGTGACATTAGCTAACTCAAATAAACATGAGACATCTTGTTGCCCAAGTTGAGAAGGGACAGTTGGAAATCTTGAAGTTCTGGGTTGATATGAAGGACGGTGGTCTCCCCTCTGAGCCTACTTGGACTTTGGGGTGAGGAAGCCCCTGTTCTGGCCTTGCCCCCTTCTGAAGGGGATGCTTTGATTGTGATTTCCTGCATAGCAGGGGGGTGGACTGGATGGCCCTTGCGGTCTCTTCCAACCCTATGATTCTATGATTCTATGAAGAGGCAGACTGGATGAAAAGAGGCTTCCCAAGGGGAGCTAGGCTGTTTCCTTCCTTGTTAGCTCCCCCCATCTTTTTTTTTTTTTAATTCAGGGAGGTCCTTGCCAGTTCCCCTCAGAACTGGGTCTTAAATGGGTGTTTGCAGCATTATCAGCAGGTGAGTTTCACTTCTATCAAAACATTCATTGATGGCTTTTGAAAGGCATGTGGTGTCAAGCTGCTTTATTTGTTCAAGCCTACTCTGCTCCTTCAGCTAGAGTGGCCAGTTACTGGAGGGGCTGGGCAACTGTGGCCTGACTTGTCTTCCCCCAAATAAATTTTCCTCAAGCACACGCCTATGGATGGGTGACAATCAAGATTTTGTCCTTGACCAAAAGAAGTGGGTGGGCAGGAGGAGAGGGGCCACCGGATCTTCTTGGAGATGGCCAGCAAGGGTTGCACCTGCAGAGTCCTGCCTTGGAAAAAACGGGGGTGTCTGGCCAAAGCTTTCAAGACTAAAAGTCCAGTCTCACAAACTAATAGGGTGAAAACATGAGAAGCTTGTGTTGGGGTGTGATCAACACTGTGGGTGGTTGAGGCCACCAATGTGGACAACTTTGTGTGAAATGTAGGTGGCTAGAATCATGTGCTATGAACCAGATGATGGGAAGACAGTCTGGAGAGAGGATTAGCTGCTTTTGCATGCCCAGACATGTTCTGTGGAGACAATAGCAGAGGCCTCAAGCACTCTTCAGAGGCTTCCTATTGGCTTGCCAGTTCGGACCTAATGATTTTGTGGGGACCAAAATTGGTTCATATTGGTCAAGCGTGGTGAGACATGTTCCCCGGGAGGGGGGGTCACATGACCCAGTGGGTCCAACTGGAGCATTCATAGGAGATGTACCACAATTGGACCACATGATTCTGAGAGGTCCAAAATCAGTTCCTATTGGTCGGGGTGGTGATGCATGTTCCTAGAGGGGTCAGATGACAAGTGTTTTTGGAAACCTACCATCATTGGTCCACATGGTTTTGAAATCCTTTTTTATTGAGGTGAGGTCCGGAGGGGAGACTCTTCTGATTGATCAGCACATATGCTCTCTCCTCCACATCCAAGTGTGCAATAAAATTTAATTAAAAAAATAAATATTCAAACAAAGGTAGCACACATCCCCCAGCTGGAAATGAAAGCAAACAAAATTAAAATTGGCAAGATCACAATTACATGACCTAGATAATCATCTACCTACTCATCCCACCCTTAGTCACCTCCCCAATTCCACTCTGATCCTGATTTGGGTGCAAGACACACATATAAAAAAGCCAGTTTTTCTTAAAAATGCAGAGTAAAAACTGAATTTTTTTCTAAATTGCATTAAAGCCTAAAGGAAGTGCTTTCACTGTGAAAATAATTGTGCATTGTGTGTTCCAACAGCACCGGAATCGGCATGAGTACAGATTTTTATTTTTATTTTGGTACTGTGGGTCCAGCCACAACAAACAACTTTCTTTCACAAACAATTTATTACTTCTTTCGCCACGTACATGGAAATTCCACAAATTTCCTGAATTGCCTAATACAGTATTAAACAGTGTTTCAAAGAATTTGAAATGTTGCTTCATTATAATAGGTTATACACCAGATATGGTTGTCTAACTAAACCAGACTCCTTCATTACAAGAAAATTGTATCTTTTTATTCTTTTTGTAAATGGATGCAGACCTCCTCCTGTTCATCTATAATACTGGAGCAGTGTCTGTTTCATATAATAGTTTCTCAGAGTATAAAATATGATGGTTCTGCTCTAAATGTGAATCTCTCTTGTGTTCAGTATATGTTTGCATTCCCCTATTATTCCGCATGTATTAGATTTTCCCCCTTCACTTTAAAAATAGCTTGTAACTCTACTCATTTTGGTTGCCCTCCATTCCTCCACATTTCTACTTGTCATATTTAATGCTAGATGTGCTAATCCCCATTAAATGTAAGCAATCCTAAAATTACATAGGCCATGAGGCAATGATATGCTTTGCCAATTGGTATTTTCTTCTCCTCCCCCTCCTGCTTCAAGTCTCCAGAGTACCCAAAACCTGCTGCAGAAGTTCTCCAGAATATTATTGCTGTTGTTGTTTTTAAAATACCAGGATGTAATTTTTGGAAGAATGAATGAAAGCCAGAGGAAGTCCACAGGTATACAGCAGGTATAGCATGTTTGTAGTTGTGTTATGACTTTAGTTTTAAGATGCAGGCTACACACAAACTGTATTCTAATACATTCTTAGTGTTCATGTATCATTCCCTCTGTTGACATTGTTCAGGTTGTGGGCATCTTTGTTTGTGCAGCCAGATTAACAACAACCCACATAAAAGAGCAAGGCATTTACAAAAAATGTACGAGATGAATATTTAGAGGATGAGGGATCCCAAAATGGCTCATGTGGACTAAATGTGCTCATTGTCCCTAAAATGCTGTCTGATTGCCGTGTGTATGTGTGTGTAAAAATAGGTGAGGAGGGGAAAACTGAATGGTAGGGCTGCACAGGAACACTCCACACTTCATCATTTTTATTATAGATGTCAATTTTTAAAAATATATAATTACTTAAAACATTGCAAGTTTTTCTTTAAACTTTGTGATAAAGTTTCAGTGATATTAATTATTAAGATACCCCCCCCAAAAAAACTTGTTTTCAAATATTTGACCTCTATAGCAACTACAAAGAGTCTGAAATTAATAAAATAAATTAATTTAAAGGTAATTATAGAGTTTATCAGAAGCTCCTTAAAGATGTGCTGTGCCCACACACCTTTTACAGTCTGTCGGATTTCAGACCATAAACTCGTATGTAAAAAGGTTTGAGAAAACTATTAGTCTATTTTCTACCTGTCCAGCAGATGTCACTATCTGATGTTGTTGGGGTTTTTTCCCAAGCAGAGAAGAATCTATTTACTCATACAATAAAACTAGAAGAGAAATTCATTTAAATATCTCTTGAAATACGTTCCTTTTAGCTGTGTTGGCCAGTAGTATGATCTTTACCATGACGTTAGGTTTACTGAGCACAGTTACTCTCAATTGTGTGCCTAGGATTGTAACAGTCAGTAGCTTTCTATCCATTACCCCTCAACCATTCCCTTCTCCTTTTGTGTCGTGTCTTCTTAGATTGTAAGCATGAAGGCAGGGAACCGTCTAATTAAATGATTTTATGTACAGTGCTGTGTAAATTTACAGCGCTATATAAATAAAGTTTAATAATGATAATAATAATAATAATACTGAGTCTGGTTACTCCCAAATCTGTGCTCAGGATTGTAACAGTCAGCGTGGCAAGTAGGACAGAGCTATCAACTGCATGTATTGCTAAATGGCATGTATTGCATGTAACACTCAATCAGTCAAAATTCTCCATTGCTCCAGGGACCTGAAAAGCAATCCGATGCTATGTATTTATGTAGCAAAGTATTGGATATCAGTCAAAGTTAGAAAGAGATGTCTTTTCTCTACAGTTTGATAAGAAAAGAGGGAGGGTACTTTTTCATCCAACAGAAGTTAGTTTGACAACCGAACTGATTCATGTCTGCACAGCTTTTACCAAGGTACAGTCTCTTGAGCAGAACATTAGATGGAATTGGAAGCCAGCAATTAAAAACAAAAATGATAAAACATTGAAATAAAGCTGAAATGCATACCAAATAAACTGTGACCCTTCACAGTAACCATCTTTCCATAAAGCTGATTTACCGTACCCCTCAATAGCTAATTTGCAGCATTTCCCCTCTGATTAAAAGATCTAGGAAAAGGTCTATGAATCATTACCTCTGAAAATTCTGCTCTTACCTATTTTTATATTAAGTGAAAGGAACAGGTATTCTTATTTATATTCTTATTTAAAGTAGGGATGCAATGTTTTAACTGATTATTTTAAAAAGCTCATATGACTAAAAAGGTGCTGCAGGTTGATCGGACAAAGGAGGGACTTTGGAGCAGAGGTGTAGAGCTGTGAATATCCTCCAATATCCTCAACAGAATGAGCAGAAAGGTCTCCAAAAGTAGTGTTGCTAGCATTGGATTTTGGTATGAATTTGGGGTTAGGGGTGAAGGACCCCTATGAATGTGGGGAAATCACAAACAACAAAACACTATTCTTTTTACCTGAAATAACACCTCTTTAGGAATCTCCAGGTTCACCAGTGCAATTCTGTGGTAAACATCTGGCAGACCTTAAAGCATAAGAATAAGAATAAGAATGGCTTTATTTTTACATGCTCTCAGCCTTAGGGGAAGGTAATGGCAAAACTCCTCTGAACAAATCTTGCCAAGAAAATCCCATGATAGGTTCACCTTAGGGTTGCCATAAGTCAAAAAGACTTGAAGGCATACAATGCAACATACACATACATATATAACATACACACACTACACTAAGCAAAACTACAGATTTTAAAAAGTACTTATTTTAAAAATTGATCTACAGGATGGATGCTTTTGTCCCTGCTCTGCTGCATTTGTATTACAGTATCTAAAAACCCCAAACCTGCCTGTCACCTCAGGACTATTGTTTTTACTCAAATACAGATATAAAAGCTGCAACTCCATACCATCCAACATTTTACAGATGCAAACTGGAATGTATGTGGCCAAACAACATCAGAGTGTGGTCCAGATGGTAGAAGTTATTAATGAGGAAGACTAGACAAGCAAGGAGAGGCTACAGCAGTTTGTGTTTGCTTGAGCTTCCCAGGCAAAATTCCACCCTCTCCTCTCTTCTCCCCCACCGCAGTTAATTGAAATCAAACTACTTCTGCATGTTGGACTCTGTTTCCAGAAACTGAAAGAAACAGAGGATGAGGTGGGAAAGTGGAAAGAGAAAAGAGAGACTGGGACATTTTAAAAGCATCTGAAAAAGGGGGATGATTGAGGATTAATGAAGACTACTCCTGCCAAATTGGGACAGTTGGAGAATATGGCCCAAAACACACTGCAGAAATAATCCAGTCTGAGACTGCTTTAACTGCACTGGCTCAATTCTAGGGAATTCTGGGAACTGTAGTTTTGCGAGACATCTAGCCTTCTCTGTTAGAGAACTCTGGTGTCACAATAAACTACAGTTCCCAGGATTCCCTAGCATTAAACCAGAGCAGTTAAAGCAGTCTCAAGATGGATTATTTCTGCAGTGTGTGCAACTCATATGACTCAAGGTCTAAGATTTCTCTTTTTTCAGGTGACAAACCCAGTTCAAATATCTCTTCTATTGGCAACTGTTTACAGTAATGTTAATTCTGCTTATCTGCTTGATATTCTAAGGAGCACACATAAACCAAACAAGTGAACAATATAAATCAAACATTTACTGTTGTTACTATATGACACTGCAACCCTTTTCCTTCTTTGGACTATACTTTTTGGCAATGGGAAAACTGTATTTTGAAATTTCTGCTTGTCAATAGCTTTTGTAGAAAATGGAAAAAAATACAGTCCTCATGCCTTGTAGCAAATGTAATCAAATGTGAAGTTGCTAAGAGATTAAAAACAGTTTTTAGAGTCACAGTTAAGATAAACATGATGTAGAAAAATATTTGCCAGTATATAAATCACAACAATCACATTCTTTTTATTTCAGTGTTCTCATGTAAGTTCATGACCACAAGCCCCATGTAATTATTTTGAAAGGTGAAATATGGGGCAAATGAATGCATTGACTCCGGTTCCTCTAGTTTATATTAGCAAAACTCATTGCCTGTTTGCTTGACTAATTTTGATTAAAATTGCTTCATCTAAATACCAAATGAGGGCCTTCCTTCTCATTAATTTGTGCAGCTCTTGGTAGTTAGATAGCATCCTTGGATTTTTGTGTCTTTATCTAAAACGTTAAGAAAAAAGTGACTAGTCTAGTGGAAATTTTTAATGCTGGGTAAATAAAAATTCTCAACCCCAGAGAAACAAAGCAACTCATTACATCATTGTAAGAATGTTACCTTACAACTGACCAGGAAAAAAAAGTCAGCTTGCTCCAGTATTTGGACAGAAGCTTGATCTGTTAAAATCAATGTTATGAAGCTTTTCACAGTACAGGAGTAGGCTTGATAACCAGCTGCTATTTGCAGATCAAAATGATGTTTGGTGGGCAGTTTAAAAAAAGCTGGTAACCTAAATAAGAATGGATAAAGTAATTGCTGCAGCTAATTCAGAGGATAAAGCAACTTGCATATACAGCAGCTTTATTATCCTTTCCAATAATATCCTTACACAAGAAGTTGCCATTCCATAAAACAAGGCAGGAATGTATACTGAACATAATTGTGGCTTTATATGGTAAAGGAGATGCCATACTTTCCCCAGAATTGTATCCTTAGGCTGCAATTTCATGCACACTTACCAAATCCCATCAAAAACAATGTGACTTATTTCTGAATAAATCTACCTTGGTGTGTGCTATTAAAACTGTTGTCACGTGGTCTGAGAGAGGAGCTTCAAGCATTTCCATCATTGAAATAATGCAGGACAGGATCCAGTCATTACTTGGAAGGGGACACTAACTGGGAATCTCATGATGCAGGCCATGTTCAAGCTCCTTGAAAGATGGATGAGATACAAATATAACAAAATAATTATTTATTGGGAAAACTCAATACTTAATGCGAAGTCGAAGGCTTTCATGGCTGGCATCCATAATGTTTAGCCTGAAAAACCCACAAAAAACTATCGATACTTAATATTTGCAAATATTTATAAAGTCTCTTAATTTACAAGTGATTGATATTAAAACAGAATACAAACAAAACTGTGGTCATGATATACTCTAGTGTGATGAGGATCAGATTGAATGATTCTCAGGCTGATATCCTCCTCCCTTCTGTTCCCCTTTTACAGCTATGCTAGAGGAGATGAGGAGACTTGCTTCTGATAAGCCACAGTTTAGTATGCCATCTGAACTATAAAATGTGGTTATCCACAAAGTTTGGAAAAGTTAATTTCTGAACTATAAGGCTTTGGGAGTTTCTCTAAACAAGAGGCTCTGTGAATTTTCTCCAAACAGGGTCCCTCCCCCTAAGCTCTGCCAAAATAAAGATATAAAATTTCCAGAAATTTTAAAGACATAGGGAGAAAATTATAGTGGAAAATGAAATGTTTTGGAGGCAAAAAAATGTAATGTAATGTAAAAATTGCAACAGTAGCACCATTTACCCTATCTGTTCAATCCTACCTGTTCAACCTGTATGCAGAAAATATCTTGTGAAGAGCAGCCTTGGACACAGAAGAAGGGATGAAGATAGGAGGAAGGAATATCAACAACCTAAGATATGCGGATGACACCATACTACTAGCAGAAAACATCATGGACTTGAAACAGTTACTAAAGAAGTTTGAAGAAGGAAGTGCAAAGGCAGGCTCAATGCTGAACATAAAGAAAATGAAAATAATTACTACAGAGGGCCTACATACATTCAAAACAGAGGAGGAAATTGAAATAGTAAAAGAATTCCTGTCCCTCAAAGATCAATCAGGAAGAAGACTGCAGTCAAGAAATCAGAAAATTAAGAATGGGAAGGGCAGCTATCAAAGAACTAGAGAAGATCCTAAAGAGTAAAGACCTCTGTACAACTGAGCAGTCAAGTCAGAATCCTACAAGCCACTGCATTCCCTATGTATGGCTGTGAGAACTGGACAGTGAAGAAAGCAGATAGGAAGAAAATCAATTCATTTGATATGTGGTGCTAGAGAAGAGTGCTGAGGATCCCATGGACAGCCAAAAGAAATGGGTCCTTGAACAGATAAAGCCTGAAAGCCAAAATGATAAAGTTGAAGTTGTCGTACTTTGGACACCCCAAGAGAAGGCATGACTTATTACAAAAGCCAATAATGCTTGGAAAGGTGGAGGGAAGTAAAAAAAGAGGAAGACTGTATGCCAGATGGATGGACTCCATTAGGGAGGTCACCTATATACATCTGCAGGACCTAAGCAGAGCAGTGGAGGACAGGAGGTGTTGGAGACGTCCCATCTGCAGGGTCGCCATGTGTCAGGATTGACTCAAAGGCTATTAAAAACAACAACATCAACAACAACCCTGCAACAGGGTGACCAGATGTCCTCCTTTTCCAGGAGATGTCCTGCAATCCAGCCTTGTCCAGGAGGGATTCCAAAATGTCCTCCATTTTGAGCATGACTAGGCTTTTATTTGGTCACACCCTCCGTTTTCCTTAAACATCCTAATTTTTTTTAATGGTGTCTTGTCCTCTTTTGCAGTTAGGACACCCTGCAGAAATAATCCACGTTGAGACCGCTTTAACTGCCCTGAGGCCTCAATGCTAGGGGATTCTGGGAACTGTAGCTTTGTGAACCATTGAGCCTAGGAGTTTATCACACGAAGGAGATTGGGAGTTTATCCCGTGAATATCCCAGGAAAATCACTTAATAATTAGGCACAACGATTTCACACAACATTGCACAAAAGTCGGCATTAAAGTGGTCACAAAGAAGCATCAACGTTTATCTTTTAACTTCTGGGTTTTCAGCAATTATGCATTTCCAATGTTGCTTTATTTGCGCACCCGCGCATGATAATCATTCACCATAATTACTTGCTATTTTTGCTTTATTTGTGGGATGCTTTAAATGCGCTTTAATCTCTCTTTAATACTGATTTTTTTTTTGATAAACTCCATAGAGAGAAAGAGCGCTCTGGGACAGAATAAACTGCAATCCCTAGGGCTCCCTAGCACTCAGCCAGGGCAGTTAAAGCAGTCTCAAACTGGATTATTAACCTGTTCACACAGGCTTTTAAGGAACTTTTATAAGGACAGGCTGGGATGTTGTACCATTTTAAAAATTTTATATATATATATATATATATATATATAGTGTTATCTTCTTATCTTTTTTTATATATAGTGTTATCTTCTTATCTTTTTAAAGTGTGTTTTCTTCTTTTAATAACTATCTGTTTCAATACTGTGCTAATTTAATTCCTTTTAATGTATTTCCCCTCCCCCCCCCATGTTTTTAATTGTACTGCTTTTTAATGTTGTTAAACCACTCTGAGTCCCTGTTCTGGGAAAAGAGCAGGATAATAATAATAATAATAATAATAATAAATTACACACACATATTATACATATATATTGTATATTAAATATACAGTATATATATAAAATATTTAATTAATATTATATATTAATATATTAGTATATTAAATATATTATATATGTATTATTATTATTATTATTTATATCCTGCTCTAGAGTCCATCCATCTGGCAGACATTAAAGAGGAATTAAATTAACACAGTAATAATAATAAAAACTGTATTATTATTATTATTTCTGCAGTGTGTTTTGGACCCTGGACACCTTGCAACCCCCCCATGCCATTTTACACAGCAAAGCTCTGTTGCCACAACTAACGACCATTCCCAGAATTCCAGAGCCTGGAGCCAGGGAGGGCACTTAAAGCGGTGTAAAACCGGATTATTTCCCCAGTGAAGACGCAGTTTTACAAGAACCCTAGTCTCCAGGGGCTTCTGTGGAGCTCTTTTATGGAAGGCCTAGTCAAGGGGGTGGCTCCCCTGAGAAGGAACTCCTCCGTCGCCTACAGAAACTCCTTTTCCTTCCTAGGCCCCTAGGCCCAACTTAGGCGTTTGCCTGAGACTAAACGGAGGAGGAGGAGGAGGCTGAGGAGGAGGAGGGCCTCTTGGGCGGAGCGGGGTCACTCGGCCGGCCATGGTCGGGGCTGAGGCCTGGGGAGGGTGGGGACCGAGGCCTTCTTCTTCCCCTTTGTAGGCGGCCTCCTCCTCCTCCTCCTCCTCCTTTACTCTTCTTCCCTTCTGTTTACTTCCAGGGAGAAAAAACTGAGGAGGAGCCCTGCTGCTGAGGAAAAGCCCTGAGCCAAGAAGAGCCTCTTTGGGGGCGCCCTCAAGGAGTAAGGCGCTAGTAAGCAACACTTGTAGTAGTAATAGTCCCCTCCCCTTTCATTGTTTCTTTCGTAATTTTGGAGTAAGGTTTTTTTATTTCTTAGCAAGTTTTCTTGGACTGCATCCATACTGGAGAAATAACCCGGTTTGGCCCCGCTTTAACTCTTCTCTTTGGTTGAAGAGCTATGGAATTCTGGGAGTTGGAGTTTGTTGTGCCCCACAACAAACTCCAACTCCCAGAATTCCATAGCCCTTGAGCCCCAAGAAGGCACTTGTCCCCAGCCATGACCTCCCCTTGCAATAACCCTCCACGTTGCAGTCAGGCTTATGGCAAGGTTCACCCAGTTCTGTTATTGTTATTGATGCCCATGGTTGAAGGTGGAGATGTGCAGTAGTACTCCACTTATATTATTGTTATTCAATTAAAGAAACCAGCATATCCAGGTTTAATCAACAGTCTCAGCCATGCAAGGTCTAATGTAGCAAGCAGCTTAAACATATAGGTAGTTTCCAGAAAAGGCTTTTGTTGGGTAGTCTCCTCTTACTCCAAACACATAATTTTTATCCTGGCTTCATAGGAGTTTATCACACGCAGGAAAATCCTGTGCAGAAACAGGATTTTAAAACTATTATTATTATTATTATTATTATTATACATTATTTATATAGCGCTGTAGATTTACACAGTGCTGTACATACAGGCAATAAAATCGATAAAAATGAGACCTGCCAATGGCGTACATTCTGCAAAATGCATTATAAAACAATAGATAGTAATGCAGGATAGAATTAGAAGCAGGTTGTTTTTCAGATGTGTTGGTGGAAAGAGAAATAATGCCGACAAAACCTGAAAGTAAAAAGGAGCGGGTTTTGTTGGCTTTCCGTTTGGGTTATTTTTGTGTTGTTTCTCTTTCACGCATAGCTCCAGAAGAACCCATATTAGTGGGTTGTTTCTACTTTCTATTTGTGTTAACCCCGAACGTCATGTGAAAAACAACCTGCAAAAGCGGGTTGATTTCACTTTAAATCTAGTTTCTGCACAGGATTCGCCGTGTGTGATCATATTTCCCTACTGCTTCTTTTGTCTTTTAAAATTTCTTCTTCTTATAGAGCTATCATTTTAAAGAAGAGACAGAAGAAATGCACAGTGTCTTGAAATGTACTGCTAGGAGCCCTTCATTTAGAAGCACCCTTACGTATTGCCAAAGTGTGGCCCTGGGGCTAAATGGGGTCCCCCCAAGCTTTTTTGTTGGGCCATAATGCTCCCATACTAACTTTTCCATCCTGAGACTGAGAAAATGTGACTTTCCCAAGGTTACCCAGTGGTTTTACATAACCGAACTGGGATTCGAACTCTAGTTTTCAGAGTCCTAATCTAATGCTCAGACCACTACATCATGGTAGGTCTTAGGGTTTCCATAAGTCGGAAACTATTTGAAGGCATACAACAACAACAACTGACTGGATTTACAAAGTGGTTTCCGTCACTGGACTCAGGAAATATGTGTGAAACAACCTGAATGTTTAAAGCTGCCATATAAATATTAAGTACTATATGATTTCATATTGATTTCCTGAGGAAGGAAAAGTTTTCCCCCCATTCTTTTGTAAGACTGGAACCAGGGGTCATCTTCTGAGGTTGAACAGTGGAAGATTCAGGACAGAAAAAAGAAAGTACTTTACAAGTGCATATAGTCAAGCTGTGGGATTTCATTTTACAATTTCTGGTAATGGTCACTTGAAAGGGTTTTATGGAAGATAAGGCTATCAGTGGCAAACAGTCATGATGGCTGTGTAACAACTCCAGATTCATAGATGATAAGCCTCTGAATACCAGTTGCTTGGGAACATGAGCAGGAGGGTATAAACTGCACTCATGTTCTGCTTCTAGATTTTCCTATAGATATCTGGTTGGGTAGAGAAGGCTGGGCGAGATAGGCCTCTGTTCTGATCCAGCATCTTTAAATGATTTATTATTGTTGTCAATTGCTGTCAAGTTATAACATCAACTTACGTCGACATTATGAATGGAAGGCCTCCAAGTCACCCTCTTATCAACAGTCCTGCCCTGGAGATTCAGGGGTGTGGCTTCCTTGATTGAATCTATCCATCTGTAATGTGATCTTTCTCTTTTCCTACTGCCTTCTACTTTACCAAGCATTATTGTCTTTTCTAAGTGTGTCATGTCTACTCATGACGTCCCCCAAAATATCTCAGTTTAGTCATCTTGGCTTCTAGGGAGAATTCAGGCTTGATTCGATCTAGGACTCAATCATTTTTAGCAGTCACAGTATCCATAGAACTCTTCTTCAGCAACTGCGTTTCAACTGAGTTGATTTTCTTCCTATCAGCTTTCTTCACTGTTCAGCTTTCACAAATGGGAAATACAATGGCATGGACAATCCTTACTTTGCTATTCAAGGACACAGGTATATCTTTACACTTTGGGATCTTGCCTGGTTCCTTTATAGCTGCCCTAGCATCCACACTGCAGAAATAATCCAGTTTTACACCGCTTTAACTGCCACGGCTCATTGCTATGGAATTCTGGGAACTGTAGTTTTGTGAGACATTTAGCCTTCTCTGTTAGAGAGCTCAGGTACCATGACAACCTACTGATCCCAGAATTCCATAGCATTGAGCCATGGCAGTTAAAACAGTGTCAAATTGGATTATTTCTGCGGTGTGAGTGCAGTCTAGTTTTCTTCTGATTTCTTGACTGCAGTCTCCATTCTGATTTTTGACAGTCAAGGTTTGGAAAATCTTGAATTATTTCAGCGTCCTCATTATCTACTTTAAAGCTATGTAAATCATCTGTGGTCAGTAAAAAACGTAGTATAAGATCAGTGCAATTCCTGGTCTCGTTTTCTTTTTCTAAGGCCTGCCAAAATAAAGCTGCTTCGGGTCTTTTTGGAGGTATGCTGTTTAAATGATGCATGCATCCTAAGAATCTGGAAGCTGCACCAAAGCTGCACTCCAGTGCTTAGGAATGGAGGGTGGCTTTGGTGAGACCTCCGGACTCTTAGGACCCAAGCATCATTTAAACAGCATACCTCCAAAGAGACCCGAAGCAGCTTGATTTTGGCAGTCTGTAACAGGCCTAAGTTTTTTTGAGGCTATGGGTGTGTTATATCTGCATGACACTACAGAAATCCAGTAAAGACAAAATTGTTTTCTTTTTTTTATTAATGATGATAGTTCCTTATGCTTTTATTATTTTTGCCTGCTCCTAATAAATTGGCAAAGAGATTACTTACAGTTCAAATGTTCCTTATGCAGGACTGCAGAGCTTGTTAAAATGTGTGTGTGTGTGGGGGGGAGTAAGTCTGAATAAATTCTATTTTTAATACATCAAACATGGTAATTTTATGCCAAACTAAATTACACATAGACACTTTATGTTCCAAAGTGACTTTTAATCTGTAAATGATGCTTAACATGGCATTTAAAAAGAAAAAAAATTCTTTTTTTTTTTCCTGCAAAGAAATGCGGAAAAACTGTTATTTCCATGCTTCAAAGTTTTCGTCATTTTCTGTGGTTACTAGTTGGGAATTTTCAGTCTCTATTTTTGAGCTGTTGAATATGATGTTGATGGAGCACAATTGCCTTGAGCCTTAGGGCCCAAATGCATGGTGTTAGGAAGTTTCTAATTAGGGGAATTTCTTAATTTAGCTCAAATTGCTGAGAGGGGTCCTAACAACACCCCTCACAAGACTGTGTCCCTTAGTGTATACCAGAGGGCCAAATGATCCCTTAAGAGACGATACAGAGACAGACTGCTCCAATTAAGTCTAAATATTTATTAAAAGGGAAACAAATGCACAGCAAAGGACACACACACACACACAATTCTCAAGGAGGGAAAGGAGGGAGAGAGTTGAGAGAGGCAAATCTACGGGAAATACTTACTTCCGAAGGCTTCTCCGGGAACCGGATGTAGATGATGGGAAGACACGGCTGCCGAAACATGGGGGAAAATGGCTGAGGGAGCGAAAATCAAAGTCTGGTTTGACGTGGAGCCAGGCTGTATTGTGACTATAGCAGACCTGGGTCTAAGGGTTATATAGGAGCCCTGGTGGTGCAGTGGTTAAATACCTGTACTGCAGCCACTCACTCAAAACCATAAGGTTGTGAGTTCAAGACCAGCAAAAGGGCTCAAGCTCGACTCAGGCTGGCATCCTTCCAAGGTTGTTAAAATGAGTACCCAGATTATTGGGGGCAAATTAGTTTACAGTTGTAAACCGCTTAGACACTGCTTAGGCAGTATGAAGCGGTATATAAATGAAGCTTATTATATAGGGAATCATTGTTCCGGGTTACGAATGTTTTTTCGGGTTACGAAAAAACTTTTGGTGCTTTTTTCGGCTTTTTCGCACGGAATCGCGGCTTTTCCCCATTAGCGCCTATGGCAATTTGGCTTACGAAGGCTTTTCAGGTTACGAAAGCGGCCGCGGAACGAATTAATTTCGTAACCCGAGGCACCACTGTAATTTTTTTTGCAAGCTGGAACCAGAAAAACCTTCAGCTTCATAAGAAAGAATGGTTGTAAAAGAGAGAGCTGAATCACATCAGCTCAAAGGGTTGGCTTGATGCCGCCTCATTGAACGCCAGGTTGGGTGGCCCCAACCCAGCTGTTTGCCAGCACGAAAAGAAGAGGGAGAAAGTCACTCCTTTTTGCACTGGCAAAATGCCGGCTTTTCCACCGCCATGGTGGCTTTTCAGTGTTCCTGCGGCATGCAGAGTCTAAACACTGTGCTGCTGGAGCGCCGCAAAGCTGCCCCCATGTGGTTGGGTGAGTCACATCCCAGGAGCTTCCTGACAGCTTGGGGGTGTTGTCGTCTAAATGACACCTCCCAGCTGCTGGGAAGCCACTACAAAGAGGCCATCTGTTTTGCCCCAGAGTTTGGAAAAGTAACTTTTGAGGAGTGCAACTTACCAAAAGGGGGGCTGTGGAAGCTGTAACTCCTGAAAAGCAAATTTCCAAAAATTTACAGGTTTTTACAAGAAATAGATAATTAGCTGAAAATTTGGAGTATTAGTTTGTTAATAGTTTGTTTCTAAAGACTCTGGAATCCACCCAGAAAACATGAATTGTATACACATTCCATTTATATCTGAGAAGCTAGTGCTTGCCTATAGATTTTAGTGGAATTTAATAAGCAGATGTGATTATCTTTTGATTGTTTGGGGCTAAATCCTGTTCCTAATGACAACTTACTAGAGTAGATCCACTGAATCATTGAAACTTAGTGTTGACTCACCATGTTCCAGTTGATTCAGTGGGACTAACAATTGGATCTAGCCTGTGCTATTGAAAAATCACTTCTCTACCCAGCAGGACCTTCAAAGCAACATATAAACTTGAATAAAACAATACATAATATCACAACAGAATAAATGCTAAGACAAAGTATTATTTAGAATCAAGCTGGAACAATAGTAACTTACATCAAAGACCTACTGAAGCTTCAGTTTTTATTGCCAGTTGAAACACTGGCAAGGATGAAGCCAGACTGGCTTATTTGAGGAGTTTCATAGCTGGGTGTTCCTGCATATCTAGCTTGGACACTATTCTGTGGTTAATCTTCTCTGAACTGTATGCTGTCAGGAGTCAGACTGAGTTCTTTCTTCCTTTCTTTCTAAAGAGGAGCCATATTTTGAACTAATAAAGGAGAAAAAGGCAGAGCTAAGGAGAACTAATAAAGGAGAAAAAGGCAGAGCTAAGGAGAACTAATAAAGGAGAAAAAGGCAGACTAAGCTCCCAGAATTGCTGATGGAGCATAACTGCTAGTTCAAGCTTTATCTTTTTACTTTTGCCAGAGCTTTTCACGTTTTCTTTATTTTGTGTGGTTATTCGTCCAGTCATTTGAATTGTGTGTTTCAAATAGGGTCAGGGACATCACTAGGGCTGCATCCACACTGCAGAAATAATGTGATTTTACACCACTTTAACTGCCGTGGCTCAGTGCTATAAAATTCTGGGGACTGTAGTTTGTTGTGGTACCCAGAATTCCATAGCATTGAGCCAAGGCAGTTAAAGTGGTGTCAAACTGAATTATTTATACAGTGCAGATGCAGTGTAGAGCTTGCTTATTCAAAAACCTGCAGGCATGCATACATTGCACACACAGCTGGTTTTATTTTGATGTGTTATTGCAGTGTGTGTGTGTGTGTGTGTGTGTGTATACTGTGTATATATATATATATATATATAAAGAGAGAGAGAGAGAGAGGATGACATTCTATTAATGGTTTTAAAAGCAATGTATTCAACTGTTTCTCATACTTCAGAAAGTATACAGTTTGAAGTTTTACTTATATGCTGATTTATTAAAATATAATTGATTAATCATCTGACTTTTTTTACTGATCAGCCTAAAAAATCTGTTTTATGGCCCAAGCGTCAAGGAAAATATTAGTGTACTAGTCAAGTTCAAAATAGGAACTATTATTTACATTGTACAATTATGTAAATTGCACCAGAGTAACAAAACAAAGATTTTCAGTCTTATCCATGTGTCTCCAAGGCTTTTTTTTTTTTTAATCGTGTAGAACTTTGCACTATTATTCTGTATTAATATACGCACCAGTTCTTGGAAATGCCTTTAGACATGCATAACCTCACCACAAAGGGTTGTTAAGAGATACAAGCATTTGCATTATTACATATTGTATGCATTAGGGCATGGACAGTGTGTTCCTGAAACACAACATTCTTCTTATTTGAATCCCAACAGAATTCAGGTACCTCTTGGCATGTAAATTTCTGAAACTTCTTCTTTAATAATAATTTAAAAATAGGATTCATGAACATTCCCCTTCAATGTGAAATCAGGTATGCAATCAAATATTTAAAGTTTATTTGTGTATTCAAAATAATCTCTACAAATGAAGACCTGTGCTCCCTTCTCATCGGTTTGACCACTTCTGCAGTAAATTTTTTTGTGAATAGGATATGTATTTTTGGCATCACTTCAGAAAAAGATATTGTAAATATAAAACACTTCTATCAGTGCTTTGTGTTTAAATAGTACAGAGATCATTCTGTAGAATCAGTAAGTGTCATATTTTAATTCTTGATTTAAAAAAAAAACTAATAGAAAAATGCAAGTTGTTATGTTTTCTGACCTGAGTTCTTTTCTGAGATTGATCATCCTGATAAATAGGCATCTGTAACTTACTACATTTTTACATAACAAAATGAAGCAAGCATAACTGTCATAGCTTCCTTGAGTGAATTCTAGAAAGGCCAAATCAAATCTTATGTAGGAGCTGTGGGTGAAACCGGCCAGCCAGCCCTTATCTGGGTCTTTCAAATGAAAAAACGACAGAGGAGTGATGCTGCCAGTCTGAGTGTAGGGGATGACTGCTTAACTCTTTCCCTTTGTGCCACTCCCTTGCTCAAAATCAGCCCTGCAAAACTGCTCTTTCTGCTGTGGACTGTGGGCTTTTGCATCCATTACTGCCATTGGTTGGAAAGTTGCTTATTTTGAGTAGGGAAATGGCAGGAAGAATTAAGTAGCCCCTTCCTCCTACCATTTTTCTACAGTACTTTTGATTGTCACTCTAGTCAAGTTTCATTTCAAGAAAGAACCCCAGTCAGGAAGCTCTTCCTATATCTCATGTGAAATATCTACTTTGTGGTCACTTTTGAAAGAACCTGGTGGTGGGAGCTCTAGTCTATTATAGTCTCATGCCCATTTTTCATGTGATAATTTCCTTCCCTCCCCTGCTCTCTCTTTAGGTCTGAATCTCTCTCCTTTATTCTTTTTCTGGTATATTTGCTTGAGGAATATGAACTTCACATCTATTATAGCCCTCAGATGTAATCAGGAGGAAGGTTGTTATTTCTATTAAACATTCAGTTACCTTCACTATTTAAATATACAAATGGCATTGCACACACCAATTGAAAACCAAAACAACTTTGCAACACAGTTGTTGGATCCTACATGATGATGTTGAATGAGCCTGAAGTACTTGGCAGTAACAGAATCTCGGCCCTGCATTGAACACATTTCCTGCTGTGACAGAGTTCTTGTCCATTTCTTTGCAGTATAGGGTTAGGAATTGTGTAGTCCTCTAGCCTTTGTTAGATTGCAGCTTCCAAGAGCCCTAGGCAGGATAAGAAGCAATAAGGGATGCTGGGAGTTGCAGCTCAGCATTATCTTGTGGGAGGGTAGATACAGTTCTTAAGAATTAGAAAGTGGTAGTGCATGTAATAACTCCTGTGATATCACAACCATTGGAAATTTAGGCTCTGTTATTATACAGAGGCAACATGGAGTAGTCAGTGGTTTGAGCGTTGAACTACAATTCTGGAGATCAGGGTTTCATTCTCCACTCAGCCATGGAAACCCACTAGGTGACCTCGGGTGAGTCACACATTGTCAGTCCCAGAAAACCCAATGATAGGTTTGCTTTACGATCACTATAATTTGGAAACAACTTGCAGCCGCATAACAATGACAACAATTGTCCATGTTGGGTTTACCTCAGTGGTAGGTTGGAGCTGGATTGTTTGGCCTTGATTTTGGGGCATAAGGTTTGGTTGTAGTCTTGACATTTACAATATATGACATTGCAAAAGCTGTGCAGAACAGGGACCAGCTCTGACGTCTTCAAACATTTTAGTCACAGCCTTTAAGCACATAATACCTACTAATTTTATTTAATGCAAAATGCTTGTGTTCTCTGAGGCACAGAAACAGGTCATGGTGTCAGAGAAGTGGAAAGTGTGGTGTGACTCTGATTTACAGATATGGTTGGTAGCTCAGTCTATAATAAGGTGGAAAACATGGCTGAAAAACCTCGCTTTTATGAGGAGCCTATTCAATGGGCTGCTGGATCAAATGAGTTTGCTGCTGTGTTTTTATTCTTACTTTGTTTTGTTCTCTTACAGAGTTGCTCTTGTGGACTTTTACTTCAAGAATGTAATTCTATGAAGATGAGGAATGATTTTTGTCACAGATATTGCTCCACTTCCCCCTCTGGAGCCTGTTAGCGTCAGAGTTCAACTGTGAAATTTTTGACCACTGACAGAACAAGGTATATAAGCCATAATCAGGGAAAGTTCTTTTAGTTTAAGGTCATCTCACTTATATGGTGTGTGTGTGTGCGCACACACATGTGCATATTGGCTGTGCATGGGAACTATCTTTTTTCTCACTCTTTCTCCTCCCTTCCTTACTTCTTCTCTTTGTCCCCAACTGCATGTTCCCAGGCCTTCTTCCTTCTCTAGCAAGCTGTTGGGGAAGAGAAGAATTACTGTAACTCATGTCTGAATTGATCAGAGTTTGAAAGCTGCTTTTTTGGAAGAAACCTGGAATCCACCGCCAGCATGACTATCAAAAACTGCTAATACACGTGTAGCCCTCAGATAAAGGCTGAGCACCCTGCAGTCTGTGTCAAGAAAGCAGTGCTTCAATAGCCATGCTGGCTGGCAAAATTCTGTCAGTTGTAATCCAAAAAAGTAATATTTCCAAGCTCTGATTCCAGCCCCCTTGATTTCTTCCCTTTTGTCCCTATGGACTCCCTCACTTTGGAAAAAATGAGGCTGAGAGTCACATCCCTGGCTACTTGTTGCTTGAGGAATGCAAATTGTTTTTGCCTTTAAACTGACCTGAGTGCAAAGTGTGACTTAGTTCTTAACAGCAAAGATTTTTGTTAGAGAAGGTGATGTTTATTTGTTTATTAAAATTATAACAGTTTCACACACAATGGCACTGTTGAGCAATATTGGTAAATGACAGAGATCAAAGTGACAATGTATGGATAGAAGTGTTTAACAACCTTTTGGGCAGTTTTTAACTACATACCTCTTAGTCCTTGATCACTTCCTTTCCTGTATATTATAAGCTGTTGTTTTTCAGAAAGGCTATAAGCATGTTCCAGGTGTATATTTTGTGAGGAACAAAGTGCTTATTATTTTGGAGATATTTATTTGCCTCACTGGCTCCATAGAGCCTTCCAGGATACCATCTGGACTGGGAGGGGATGAGTGCCCTGAACACATGGATTGTGGCTGAGTAGCTGTCTAATCCAGATGCCTGTAACTGAAAAATTCTCTGCCTGGAAGCACATGAGTTGTATTCAAAGGCTGCAAAATATAACACCAAAAGATGTATGGTTTGAACTTGAATTGTTATAGGACTTCCATCCTTTTTCTTTGCCCAGAAGAGCATTCCTCAGATATTTGGTCCATTTTCAATATTCTTAATGCTTTATTTTCCCACCTGTTTTATTAGTTACAAGATTCCCTTGAAGTCAGGCCCCTCAGTTTACTTAAAAGAAGAATGAATTTATTTCTTAAACTGAATATCCTGTAATTTTCTCACCCAGTTATTAGTTCTTAACAAATTCTTCAGGCATCTTGAGATCAGTCTTCTGCCCTTCTAGACTTTATCTTCTGGCATCGATAAAAAAAATTGACTTAACACAAGAGTATGCAGAAATTTTTCCACACAATTGTGTGCAGGTTGTTGCATGAGTTCACTGTTGTAAGTGCTATAGAAGAGGAATAAGTCTCTTGGCAATTTCCCAAAACCACACTGTTAGTGCAACAGAGTAGCCATCTTCATGAATTGTTGTGATGATAGGGCAAAGTGCATTCAGTCTCATAAATGTAATATGGATCAATGAAGATTCTTTGAAAATGGCATTCAGCCCAAGTGGATCTGGGCAGGTAGTGGGAGGAAAGCTGTATCTACTCTGGATTGTGTTCCTCCCTGGATTGATGCACTCTTTGCTCCTGGCCTCCCATTAAACTAGTAACAGTGCAAAATATGATGCAGTTTGTACAATTTTTCTCCATACTTAAGAATTCATTTCTTGATTTTTGGGACAGCTTTTATCATGTGCCCCACCCATGTTTCAAAAAAAGTGTTCCTCTTTTTCTGGTTACCATTACCGTAAGTATTTGACTGCTCTAACAGGAAAACCATTGACTGCTTTTTTCAAAAAAACAAAACACAATCATGTTTATAACCAAGTGGTTTAAAATTTCCTTCCTGGTTCTAGAGCACTTCCTTTGCATCTGTTTATCAGAGCAAACAAGAAAAGCAGAACATCTTACACGAGTAACTTTTCTTGTTGTGAGTGGTTGTTGTTTTAGGTAGGCTTAAAAAGCTATACAAATGAATCTTCTCCAGCTGCTCAGTTTCTACTTTGCAACCAGGTAATCTTTTGTTAAATATTGCATCTTTTTGTTTTATTTTATTTGGCACTTAGGAAAACTAAAAAAAAGTTCGAAGATTTATGCAATGATGATGTTTGCTTTTTGTATTCATTCCTTATTCTAACGTTTTCTGGTAACAAGATATGGAAGGGGTTGTCATATGGATTTGTATATGTAATTTTTTTTAATGTAAATGTTGCTGTTAAATAACAGACTTCCTATGAGTTAAGGGAACACTAAATTAGAACTTGTCTTTGTCCGTTAATTTTCATTTCATTTGATGTTGTAGAATTTAAACTGTGAGAAATAATTTTTGTATAAACGAGATAAGATGAAGATAGTGTCTCCTGGGGGCAAATTATGAGTTTCTACTAGCTTTCTTTGCTTATGAATTTCTACTAGCCTGGACTAAATGGGTTTTGGGTTTGATCTATCAAAGCCAATTTGAACTATGTTAATTTTTAAAAATTGCTTGGTACGCAGTACACATTTTTCTACAATGTCTTTTCAGCTCTCTGCTTCTGGTTGTGATACTGTTTTAAAAATTCATAATTAGTATTATTTGAAGTATAGAAATATATAGCTAATCATTAATTTTTGGTATGTTAGCATGCGGTAGTGGTTTGAGCATTGGACTACGACCAGGGTTCGAATCCCCCCAATGCCAAGAAACCCACTGGGTGACCCTGAGCAAGGCACACTCTCTCAGCTTCAGAGGGGAATGGCAAACCCCCTTTGAAGAAACTTGCTAAGAAAACCCCATGATAGGGTCACCTTAGGGTCACCATAAATCGGAAATGACTTAAAGGCACACAACAACAACAAGGCAAACTTATCTGAGGATTGAGAGTGTGTAACAATAAAATTATTAATTAATTAAATATATAGCTTCTAACTTGCATTTTATTCATTTATTTATTTTTCTCCAAAACTGAGACTCAGCATGGCTTACAAATTATAACAAATACAATATAATTAAAATATGCAAAATAACAACATTTAAGATGGAATGAAACTATTACCAGTTTAAAATGTACAATAAGAATGTTGAAAAGCAGTTTGAGAGTAGTAAACTTCAAAAAGTACAGTGAGAGTTATTAGTATGACATACATTAAATCATTGCAATTGTTTAATTTTATGGTGTAACATTATGCTGATAATTCAAATTATGCTTTTGTCTTTATGCTTCTGATTTTCTGAACAAATCTTTCAGAAGGGATGACCACCTAATACTTGGGTAGGATCGACTGCATTCCTTTTCAGCTCCTCCTAACCCTACTGCAACCATGTAGGATAAGTAGAATGATATTCCAGAAATCAGAAATCACTTCTGAGTGATTTGGGAGCAATTTTCTGCTATTCTGGGCTAGCTCCTGTCCCAAAAAATTACTAGGACATAAAATTGTGCCCCCAGAATTTTTTTCCCTGGCTCAAGAAATTTTCTATTTTCCATCTGAAAACAAATTGTACTGTTTTCCGTTGGAGGACTGATAGGGTTCAGGAGGCAGAGTTTGTATGGGACTCCCACCCATGGCTGCATGAGCTCTGGTGACATGAAATAATTTCTTATTCAGAAGCTGGAAACATACTTTAAATTCCTAATTATCTCCATTGGTACTTCAGAAGTCAGAATCAAAGTTATGGATGCCTGGGTGATACATCCAGGATGAGCTCCTAGAATTTTTCTTAGTTCAGTGTATATGTAAATGGCATACTAGTAGATGATATACAAGTAAATGGATTGTTAGTAAGTCACTTACTGTTTTTATTATAATTTAAAACTTTTATCTTTAAGCGTTTGTATAGTAACTTGGATGATGTTGATGAAGATGATTATATTTTTATGTTGTGCCTTTCCCCCAATTTGAGACTCAAGGCACTGTACAACTGATGTGAAAAAATAGTTTAAAATCATAAAATACAAAAGTTAAAAAGTAATTAAATTATCAAAAAATTAGAACCAGTTAAAAACAGAAACCATAAGGAACACAATAGCACAACAGAACTAACAAATAGAAAATCCAACAGTCCCACCTAAACAGTCTGTCCTCAAAGACTTGTAAAAACAGAACAGTCTTCACCCATGTGTAGAAAGAGTGTAAGGAGGCTGTCAGTCTAACCTCTCTGGGAAAGGAGTTCCAGAGCCCAGAGCTAGCCACTGAGAAGGCCTTTTCTTGCGTTCCCACCAGACATACATGTGGAGGTGGTGGGACAGAGGGGGGGGGGAGAAAAACCAGAAGGAAAAAAGCAGTAGTGATGGTGGAAATTGATCCTGCTAAACAGTAAATACAATTGTGAGGTGCCTAATGAAGTGTATATTTAAAATTAAACACAGATCACCTTAATGATGGGTACCCTATGCATGCTATTCTGAGCACTTGAAAAGATAGCAATAATTCCAAAGTTTACCTAGCATCCTGCATTGTATGTACGTATTTGTAACCTAGATCTGTAACTGCTCTGTATTCAGCCATGCTCCATATTCACTACAGCCATGATCACAGTTTCCCCTCAACCTATCTTAACAGCCAGCAGCCACATTGAGTCAAGGAGATGTGTTCTGCTTGCTATCAGGGTGCAGCAGGATGACATTTCCAACCCACTCCCACCAGGGTTCTCTAGTATGACACTAGAAATTGCTGGTTGCAGTGGGTTGGAAGCATCCTGCTGTGTTCTGATCACCAGCAGAACAAACTTCTGACTATATAATAATATTTTCAGACACTACGGCTGTATTTGCTCACTATTCCCCAAAGTTAAAAGTCTAAATGATATTGTATTGTTAGTCCCAACACTAAATTGGTGAAAGTTATTTAAGTGCTGAATTACCAAGTTCCCATTGATGCAATGATTTATTCAAGTTGAGACTAACAATTGGATTTAGGCTAAGCTGTTTTAAATCCAATTAGCATTAAAGGGGGAAAATCAAAGGGAATTAAAAGGCTTTAAGTTTTGCTTGTTCATGTTGCCTACCAATATGTGAAAATTATTTTGATGATTGCATTTAATGAAAATCCAGCAGAAATACACTGTGCACAGAAAACAAAAATGATCTAATCCTTTTCTGTATTTTCCTAGATACCCTCTGGCATGGAGCTGGAGAGGAGTGAACAACCTGTTGTTATGAGAGACGACAATAAACGGAGGAGAAGGAGGATGAAACCACACTGTACAGCAAGCAGTTTGTCTGCAACAGAATTGATAACCATTGAATTTGTTCTGCCCACAAGCAACATGTTAATAGATATAGCCAGCAACTGTACAGTAGAACAGATGAAAGCACAAGTTTGGATGCGAGCAATAGAGCGGAATCAGAACTCAGAATACTACCATAAATTCACTCCAGATCAGTTCGTTCTTCACTACCAAAAGAAGGGTCAGTGGTATGAAATTTATGACAAACATCAAATAATACAGACACTAGACTGCATATTGTATTGGAAAGTGTTACAAAAGAAGGTTGGGAAAATTCATGTGGTCCAAAAGCAAAAACCCACAAAGGAAGTTCAGGAGTTTCAAAAGCAACTCAATTACTTGATTGGCTATGATGTCACTGATATAAGTAATGTGCATGATGATGAGCTGGAATTTGCTCGCCGTAGATTAGTCACTCCACGAACAATTGAAGTATCTTGCAGAGATCCAAAATTATATTCATTGCACCCTTGGACTACATCCAAACCACTCCCAGAGTATTTGCTTAGTAGAATTGTCAATAATAATATTTTTATAAATATCCATAGAGGAACAACTAGTCAGAAGATTAAAGTGGCCAGTGATGACACTCCAGATATGATCCTTCAGAGCTTTTTCACAAAAATGGCAAAGAAGAAATCTTTGATTAATATTCCTGAAGATCACAGTGAACTAGACTTTGTCCTTAGGGTAAGTGGCAGAGATGAATATATTGTAGGAGAGACACCTATTAGAAATTTCCACTGGATAAGACAGAGCCTTAAAAATGGGGAAGAAATTCATCTTGTTTTGGATGATCCACCTGACCCAAACCAGGATGAAGTGCAAAAAGAGGAATGGCCCTTGGTAGACGACTGCACTGGAGTTTCAGGATTTCATGAACAATTGACAATAGATGGCAAAGATCATGAGAGAGTATTCACTATATCATTGTGGGACTGCAATAGGAAATTCCGGGTCAAGATAATTGGCATTGATATCCCAGTGCTACCAAGAAACACAGACCTTACTGTGTTTGTTGAGGCTAATATTCAACATGGGCAGCAGCTCCTTTCACAGAAAAGAACTAGTGCTAAGCCATTTAATGAAGAAGTCCTGTGGAATGTTTGGCTTGAGTTTGATATCAAGATTAAAGATTTACCTAAAGGTGCATTACTGACTCTGCAGGTATTTTGTGGCAAAGCACCAGCATCATCCACTAAGGCTAACCTCCAGCCACATGATTCCCCCAGTCCAGATTCTAAATGCAAAACCCAGCTTCTCTATTATGTAAATATTTTGCTGATCGACCACCGCTCCCTGCTTCGGACTGGTGATTACGTGCTCCACATGTGGAAAATTTCAGGCAAAGGGGAAGAGCAGGGGAGCATAAATGCTGATAAGCTTACCTCAGCCACCAATCCAGATAAAGAGAATTCAATGGCTATCTCAATTGTTCTGGACAAATACTGCCACCCAATTGCCTTACCTAAACACAAGATAGCAGTTGATCCACAAGGAGACAGGACCAGAGCTGAAATGCCAAACCAACTGCGCAAACAGCTTGAAGAGATCATAGCCACCGACTTGCTTAATCCACTTACTCCTGAAGACAAAGAATTACTGTGGCATTTCAGATATGAAAGCATAAAGCATCCAAAGGCATATCCTAAGCTTCTTAGCTCAGTGAAATGGGGACAGCAAGAAATAGTAGCAGAAACATACCAATTATTAGCTAAAAGAGATGCTTGGGACCACAGCACTTTGGATGTTGGATTACCAATGCAACTCTTAGACTGTAACTTTTCAGATGAAAATGTGAGAGCCATGTCAGTACAAAAACTAGAGAGTTTAGATGATGATGATGTTCTTCATTATCTCTTGCAACTAGTTCAGGTAAGATGTACATTCTTCAACATCTGGCGTTTGGTATATGTGTTTGATTGCAGGAGCATTCTGACGTTAGAAACATAGTTTGTTTTCAGATTCCACTAACTGTATTATAATAATGTCATATCAGCAAAAACCATTAATAAGCAATGAGCTGATATACATATGCATGTCTATCTTAAGAATATTCAACAACATTTGCTGTCTAGCAGCTGACCCTATTATCTTTGAGGTGGCAACAGGAGATAGGGACATTCTTATCTGATGGGTCATCCATAAATGCAAATTGCTACTTCAAGTTGCAGCTGACATTCAATGAGCATACATGCATGAAGCAAACCTAAAATTGTAGTTTATGGTTACCACTAGATTGTCACCATGGCCAGAGTGGCCGAACAGTTTGAGCTAGTACTCTGAGGTGAAACAGATGGCCCATTTGTACTGCCTTCCAGACTGCTTCATAGTGTGGCGCTTTGACGCCACATACCCTGAAGCTGCCCGGAAGCTGGCTTCATGCCACCCAGTTGACAATATGTGGGCTGGCTTCCAGGTGCTCTGGCAGAATGGGATTTATATGCTGCATGCCGCAGGAGTACCGTAAAGCTGTGACGGGGTGGGAAAGGCAGTCTTTTTGCCGGCGCAAAAAGGAGTGTCGATTTGCCACTTCTTTTTGTGCTGGCAAAAAGGTGGATTGCGGCTGCGATGTGTGGTTGCCACAGTCCCAATTCAGCTTTCTCAGGGGGAGCTTCAAGCCACCCCTTTGGGGTGGTCTGTTTCGCCCCTTGGTGCCTACAATGTAGGCCCTACATGCTCTATATGTGTTGCATTAGTATTCCTAAGGACATTGTTGGAAGGTTTTAAAAAAAAAGATTAGTTAATGTCTGGGGGTAAGGTAGGGAACTCTCAATCCCTACCTTAACTCTCAATCCCTACCTGAGTGACAATTAAAAATGCCCCAAACTGACAAAAAGAAATTGTGAAAAAGATGCAGCAACTTGCCTTTAAAAAAAACCCTCAACCTCCCAGTCCTTCACTTACTGCCAAAAATTAGGTCAAAACAAGTCAGAGAACTCAGGAAACAGAAAAGGGAAGTCATGTCTGATCTCTTCGGGGTGGTATTTTGGTCTAGTTTTCAGAAATTATATTTAAGGCTTCTCTAATTTAGCAAGAATATTCCTTTTGGTATAATTTTCCCAAATATTTCTTCCATCCTACCCAAAGATGGGAGGAGGAGAGAAGAGGAGTTTCTGTTAGGTCAGTGCCTCAGGGAATGCCCCTGGGATGGAAAACGTGTACAAATTAAAATGTGAAAAACATAATCAATGTAACAATTCAACAATCAAATTAGCAGTATAAGAAAGTGGAATACTAAGATTAGAGAGTTCATCAGTTGTTTGAAAAAGCAGAGTAGATCAGACTGCTTTAGTACTCAGCAAAAAAGAGAGAAGGATGGAATGGATCAGACTGAGTTCATAATGTGGGGAATTCCAGAGGTTGGGTGCTTCTGTAGGTCCATACTCTACTAGTCTAGCTAAAGGTGGGGTGTGGAACAGAGGTCTCTCCACGTCTCATAATAAGTGGACAGACCCATATGTGGGCAGACATTTCACTCTATACAATTATAGTACACTGCCATGGTAACATCCTATGGAATCTTAGAGTGTGTAGTTTGGTGAGGCATTAAAACTCTCTGGCAGATAATTCTAAATACCCTTCCCTAAATTGCAAATCCCATGATTCCTTAGAATGGAACCATGGCAGTTAAAGTTGAATTATAGCACTATGGTTGTGTATGGTTATGGGCATATATAGAAGTCCTTCAGATACCTGGACATGGCTTTTAGGGCCCTAAAAGCTGTAAATGTTGTAGCAGGCGCTTTAAAGTGGGCTCAGAAACAGTTTATAATTCACTTCATATATCTTACCCACTCATCTGATCCAATCCCTTTATCAGCATCACTGCTTCTTTATCATCTGCAGGCAGTTCTTATTCACCCCTAGACAGGTGGCTAGTGACAGTACAAACTAGATTTCATAATTGTACTAGTACTCTCCTTTTACTTGAAATGAAGCCAAATACTTTGCAGAAGTACATATATGGAGCTTTTAGGAAATAATGTTTATGTACAGGTTATTTTATCAAAGAATCTAAATGTGGGAAATTAGCAAATAATCTATATTATTCAGTAGTAATAAGATCTATAATTTTCTTACTTGGTGAACATCTGAAAGCAAAGTTCTTACTTGGCACTTGAAAGATAAGAAAAGATATGACCTTCAGTATGTAAATGAAAGCTGGGAGACTCCATTATCTGAAACCACACATTTCTCTATTGAAAATGTATGAAGCACTGCAGGATTAATGATACTTGATGTGCAGGGTCACAGGTGATAACTTACAAGTGAGTAGAGAAAAGTTTATACATTGAAATACTAAATAAACTACCAGCTCATCCAATTGGAATGTAGCCGTAAGTAAGATCTAGGACAAGGATATAAACACTGCTCTCCAATATGTTTTAGAAAGTGTGGAAGCACAGGTATAGCCCAGGATTAGACTGCTAGGAATGTTTCTCTTGTTAGAGAGACCAGATGATCACCTAAATTGTGGATGGAATGGAAGGGGTTCTAGCTCCATTGTCATTTTTCTGTTCTGCTAGTAAAGGAATGAGGAGGAGGAGGATTGTACTGGCAGTTCGCTTGACAAAAACCACATATTGACACGTAACGCTTCATATTTAAGCAAGTTCCTGGTTTAAACTTAGACATCTTTTTGTATTTTTATAGTTTTTTGTGCGTTTTTCGGGCTAGAAGAGTTTGTTTCTGACGTTTCGCCGGTATCTGTGGCTGGCATCTTCAGATAAATTTTTGTATTCCTTTTTGTTTGAACTTGTCAGAGTATGGGGGGGAAAATACTTTTGGGGTTATACCTCTATTTGGCAGGCTCAAGAAGTCATTTCCAGATTTGGAATTGGTACATCAGAAGTATTACAGTATGTGTTGGTTGTGCAATATATATTTGTTCCATGATTTAGTAAGGAGATAATTTCTCCAGCTTTATTATATGCAACATAACATATTCAGTGATGTCATGAGTAAAACTGGAGTAATTTGTTGTTGTGTGTGCCTTCAAGTAATTTCCAACTTTTGGCAACCCTAAGGCAAACCTTATCATGGGGTCAGCAAAATTTGTTCAGAGGAGGTTTGCCATTGCTTTCCCCTGAGGCTTCCCCTGCCTTATGCCTCTATGACTTAAGTGTATTTAATGGGGCAGATCTTTACGAGACAAAGGGGATTACTGCACTACACTCTTATAGTGCTGCTATTCCACATTTACTTCTCTGGCTGCCTCCTGTTGCATTCTGGGGTTTGTAGTTCAGTGAGGCCTAAGAACTCTCTGGCTGAGAACTCTAAATGCCCCTCCCTCAACTGCAAATCCCAGAATGCAACAGGAGACAGCCAGAGCAGTTAAAGTGGAATAGCATCACTATAAGAGTGTAGTGTGGTAATCTAGAAAGACATTGAGAGTCAGGAAATTACATATAGTTCCTTTCTCCCCCTGCATAATCACAACATCTAAAACCACTTAGAGAAAGAGAGAGCGTAAACATTGTGTGTCAACAATTCATATCAGATTATGTACCATTTAGAGTTCAGTATTCTCCATCCCTTTCAAGCATATCTCCTTCTGCCACAGAGATAGAATGAGTTAGAATGAAAAAGTAACAGAAGAACTATAGAATATTAGTAGAGGAATTGGTTGAGTAAGTTTTGTGAAGGATTCTCTCTGAATTGTATCATATTAGGAAACATCTTCCCAAATGACAGAATGATACATCTCATTGGGTACTGTTTGCCTTTAAAGTTGTCTTTTGTACGGATTTATTTCAGATAATAAGAAAGCTCAAACTTGTTTCCACTTTTCTTATCTATTCTTCAGGCTGTGAAATTTGAACCTTATCATGACAGTGCATTAGCCCGGTTTCTTCTAAAACGAGGCTTAAGAGTAAGTTCTTGTTCAAATGAGATGAAATTTATGAATTTTGCCAAAATCAGATGGATTTGGGAGATCCATTTAATTTTGACATGTGTTTTCCTGTTTGATGACTTTTGTCTCTTCATTCATAGAACAAAAGAATTGGACACTTTTTGTTCTGGTTTTTGAGAAGTGAGATTGCACAGTCCATGCATTATCAGCAGAGATTTGCTGTGATCCTAGAAGCTTATTTGAGAGGTTGTGGGAAAGCCATGCTGCAAGACTTCTTGAAACAGGTTCAAGTAATTGAACTGTTACAAAAAGTGACCATGGAGATAAAGTCACTTTCTGCTGAAAAGTATGATGTCACTCCTCAAGGTATGTACAGTTCCTAAAACTACATTCTAATCTACAATATGTTTAGTTTTTACTATGACTTTAAGCCTACCAGTGGCACTTTCCTCCTTGACATTCTTCAGTAATTGCTCCCGGTCTTTATTTGTTTCTGCCAGTAGTATTGTGTCATCTGCATATCTTAGGTTGTTAATGCTCCTTCTTCAGACCTTTAGTCCTCTGCAAACAATATTTTTTGCATATGGGCTGAATAAGTTGATAGTATGCACAGGGTGACCAGATTCCCCCTTTTTCAGGACATACCCTACATTTAGGGTTGTCATGTCCCGATTCTGGCCGGGACATTCACGGGTTTGGGCCTCTTGTCTGGTCCCCATGCCGCCTCATCCTCCAGCCCACATCCTCCTTCTTTGGGCCTCCTCTTCCAGCTTGTTGCCTCTGTCTCAGTCAGCAGGAAGCGCAGCTGGACGTCCTGCCCCTTCCTGGCCTCCCAACCAATCAGGTTCCTCTTGCAACTGCAAGCCCTAGTGGCCTTGGCAGCCAGAGGTCCTGCACTTTCCTTTGGCCGGAAGCCTCCCTGATTGGTAGGTAGGCCAGGAAGGGGCAGTACCTCCTGCAACTACAAGCCTTAGCAGCCTTTGCAGCTGGAAGCCTTCCTGATTGGTTGGGAGGCCAGGAAGGGGCAGGACATCCAACCACTCCATCCAGGTTTTGTGGAAGACAGTTATGGCAACCCTACCTACATTTCAATCTTCTCTCTAGGAAGAATTCCAAAATGTCCTCCATTTTGAGCAGTAGAAGGAAAGGAAGACCATATGCCAGATGACTGTACTTGATTAGAGAGCCCACAGGCCTGAGCCTATAGGACCTCAGCAAAGCAATGGAGACAGGGGGCCTTGGAGATGTCTTAGCCACAGAGTCACCAGGAGTTGAGGTCGACTCAAAGGCAGTTAGCAACAATAACAAACTGCAGTGATAATATGTTTAAAACTTTGACTGATAATTGTTGATTATATTTTGCTATCATTATAATTTAATTTGATTATTATTTTAAACATAAGTATAATGATAGTAATTTTAATGAAAACGCCCTAATTTTGAAATACAGTTAAGATGCTTGTTAGTTTGTCAAGTCAGACAAGATGCTAATATTCTGAACAGTTACTGAATAGATTGTCAACTAGATTTTGGTACAAAAATAGATTTGATTGATTTAACCATGGATACAGATGTAGCCTGCCATGGATGTGTGTGTGTGTGTGTGTGTTTCCTTTTGTTCCCCTTCTAGTCAGATAATGTGCAGACCTTATTTACCAGAGGAAAAATTGTGCTGCATGCATATTATGAAAGCAAGAAGTCCTTTCTATTGTTTATTTATTTATTTGCTTCATTTATATGCCACCTTTCTTCCAAAGTGGGACCCAAGGCAGCTTCCAAAAATAGAAACTGAAAAATGCTTACAATACCAATTTTAAAAACAATTAAAAATCCATTTACTGCCGACTGACTCTTAGGCTGATAGTTTTTGAGTTTTGAATCTTTCTTTAATTGTCTGTTTTCAGTAATCACACAGCTCAAACAAAAGCTTGAGAAACTACAGGACAACAAGTTTCCTGAATGCTTTAGAGTTCCATATGACCCTGGATTGAAAGCAGGAGCACTTGTGGTAAATATTATTCCTTTTGTAACGGGTGGCTGAGTGCCAATAAGATTGAAGACAAAATAGAAACCACAGTATGATAACCAGGAGAATACAGAGTCATGGAAAAATATGTACTGTAATATCTGAACAACATAAAAAGGCAGAGGTGACAAACATGTTTTAAAAAGAGAATGCACAGTGTTTTTAAGGAGTGAAAAATCTTGGTTGAGGGAGTTGATGAATTGACTTGTATGAGCTGCTTCTATAACATGGAAGAGTGGGTGGCCAACTGAACAGGAAATATGGTGCTGCAGGTTTTTTTATTCCTCCAGTCCTGAAATTGCAAGTCATGGATTTGTGATAACATGTATATGACTTTAAGCATTTCTCTTTTATCAACTCCTCAATGGAACTTTTCATGTTCCATGAAACTTTCTTGAGTTTAAAAAAACAATTGGGGCTGTGATAGATAAACATTTTAAAAGGAAGCTCAGAATAATCTTGTATGTAGCTACAGCACTTTTTCTTTACATTCCCAAATGTCTCTTTAAACCAGTGGTCCCCAAATTGTGTTGAGGAGAAGAAACCTTTAGAAATGAAAAGATTTTCTCTCAGAAAAGCATCAATTCTTTAGCCTCTGCTTCTGATCCTTTTAATTTCTCAGATGAAGATGAGATTGACCACAGAGGAATATGTGCTAGGAAGTTCCAAATCATAACATATACAGAGAGACCTTTGATAAATTAATTGGACTGTAATTTCCCCAAATCCCCATAGCCAGCAAGTAGTCAATTGGATGTTTTTGTAGTCCAAAAAAGTAATGTTTCCAAACTAGGCTTACTGAATCCAAGTTACAGTGAGGTCACTAGCTCCCGATTACTTCAATAATCAGTAGGGAATATATTCATCTGTTTTGGGTGCAATATGATTTAGTTGCTGCAATGCAAGCTTCTAGTCATTTCTTCATCTCATCTCAAATCTTGTTTCTCTTAAAACTTGGTCTTCAGCATGTTTACTGAAGTAAATTCCACTGTGTTCATTATGGGGCTGTTCCCAGATGAGAGAATGGAAAAAACAAACCATAGCATTAAAAATGAAGACCTGTGAAGCTGAGTAGATGCTTGGAGCTACTAGGTGCCTGGAAGTGATTAAGGATCAAAGAAGAAGCGATACTAAGGTGTATTGTGGGCATGCAACCAGAAAAATGATCGTAAAACATAGTGTTCTGTTGCTGAAAGGAACAACATTGATTGCAATCATAGCATTAAATTTAAAGTTAGCCTTGCTGATAGGAGACCATTGAAATTAGAAAAAATTGATAAATCACAACTGAAGTACCCTTGATTTTAGTGGATCTACCTTACATAGGAATAATGTTGGATTTAGCTTAGGCATGGACATGCATGGTGGGTTAGGGGGGCATTTTGGCCTCTTTCTGACCCCACTAAAGTCACACTGGAAACCAGAAGTGATGCGCTCATTCATTTCTGTTCAGTTTTGGAAGTGATTTTCACTTTTTGGGCTAGGATGGGGTGAGGGCCCAGAATGGTAAATCACACCACTTTGTCATTTTGGTCATGTTTTAAATAAAGGATTTATTTAAAATAAAGGTGGTTGATGAGATCTCTGGTGAGTCCAAAAGCCAAATGGGATCTCCAAAGGCTACATATAGCTTTCAGGCTGCATGATTGCCACTTCTAATCTTCTTCCAGAAAAATGTGTCCCTTTGACAGAGAAAGGGAATATTTTTCCAACTGTAGGGCTTAATCTCTTAATACATTTCACTATGGGTTAGACTACAGCCACATTAATTTTAAGGGAAGTTTTTATTATTTCATGGTATCTATTCTGAGCGTGGACACAGAACTTTAACAACTTACATATTATAATTTTTAGACATCAGTTATGACTGTAAAGAAATATATGAATGCGTTGTCTTGCAGATAGAAAAATGTAAAATAATGGCATCCAAGAAAAAACCTCTTTGGCTAGAATTCAAATGTGCAGACCCTACATCACTATCCAATGAAACGATTGGCATCATCTTCAAGCATGGGGATGATCTGCGGCAGGACATGCTAATTTTACAGGTATTTTCTGCATGATAATTTCTTGAAAACTAAGTTTAAAACTTTGTTTCTTTAAACTAAAAAATATCTAAAAGCAACGTATAGGGAGCTAGTATAGTCTAGTGGTATGAGTGTTGAACTAGGATTCTAGGAGACCAGGGTTCAAATCTGCACTCAGCCATAGAATCTAATTGGGTATCCTTGGGCAAATTATACTCTCTCAGCCTCAAAGGAAGACACTTCCTCTCTAAAAAGAGTTGCTAAGAAAATCCTACAAAAGAGTGTTATATGTCATTGTTGACATGATATTACACAACAGTAACAAAGCAACAAAGTATGCAAGCAAGGACAGCTGGGTGACTTTTCTTTTTTCAGTCCTAAATGTAATCGGCTGGATGATGTTCTAACAAGTGGTATTGCTTTATGTGTTTGTTTTTTAAATAAGCATTTGTGTAACAAACAAACAAACCCTAAGTTAACCCTGGCTTTTCTTTTGTTTTTTGTCTACTCAACTAAAGTTTAAAATGTAACATTTTTTCCAGCTTTTGTTATTGGGGCAGTTAAAGTTTCTTTACTTTTAAATTAGTGGCAACTTTAAGTCTTGCACTCAGTGACAGTTGTATTTTTTTTTCTAATCACATCCCAGAATAATGGGCATGAGTCCTTTTATTTGTAGTCATTGCAAGATTGCCCGAGTTATGTTGTCTCCAAACATTCCATCTTCTCCTATGCTCTCTCAGGATAGGTATATCCTTTCAGTATGGATGTTTATATGAAAACTTTCTGCATCTTCCTATTCTTATTTACAACGTGCCCATGCAATACGCAGCTTTCACCTTACACTGAAGCTGCATGGCGGGAAAAACAATATTTTTAATGGGGCTTGAGCATACGCATTTTTCCCTTACGTGGGGGGGGGGGTCTGGAATGGATTCCCACATAAGGGAAGGGCCCACTGTATTTATTTATTGCACTTATATCCCACCTTTCTTCCAAAATGAGATCCAAGGCGGCTGTTTTTTGGGATGATGTTGCTCCCACATCACTCAGATTTATTTAATTCCCCACATCACTTCATTGGGCTCTCTTAGGGGTGGAACAGATGTGCAGGAAGGACTGGTCACAGTCCACTCCCACCTGGAGTGCTCCTGGACCACGGCAACCACATGCTGCAGTCCCAATGTCAGTCCCTGTCTGTGATCCCAAATGGGCAGCGTCCAGGAGGAGAAAAGATCCGCTCCTGCTTGGGCTGGGTTTGGGCTGCCTTAGGTGGCCTGGGAGCAACCCCAGTGCAGCTTCCGTGCAGGTTAGGGGTGTGCATCATCTAAACACCATGCCTCCTAGCCACACAGAAGCCGGTTTAAACATGTCACTGGCTTAGATTGGTGTGAATGCATTGAGTTTGTTGCCTTAATTTTACAGGACAAACTCCAGCCCTTCTCGTGAGGCATAGTATTGGAATCATTGTCTTATGCACAGAGAGGAATATGATATGGGGATATGTACTGTATTTGGAGAGCCATTTGGTGCATTGGTTTGAGTGTTGGACTAGGACCCTGGAGACCAGGGTTTGAATCCTGACTTCGCCATGTAAACCCACTGGGTGACTTTGGGCAAGTCACACTCTCTGTCTCAGAGATGGCCCCTCTGAAGAAACCTGCGAAGAAAACCCCATGATAGGGTCGCCTTTGGGTCACCATAAGTCAGAAACAACTTGAAGGCACAAAACAACAGCGACAACACTAATATGTGTATGGAAGCCAGATTTTTTATATATATTTTACCTTTAGCTTTGTATTCTGAATTCTGCTTAAACAGATTTATTAAGCTTTGTTGTATGTTTGTCTCTTCAGGATTATTCTACAAAATGGATATAATTTCTTCAGTTTCAAAAACAGATTTGTAACTTCTTTAAAAATGGCACAGTTATGATGAAGTATTTATTTATCCATGTGTGGTTTTTTTTACTAGATACTTCGGATAATGGAGTCCATCTGGGAAGAAGAATCCTTAGATTTATGTTTGTTGCCATACGGCTGCATTTCGACAGGGAATAAAATAGGTAGTGGATTTTAAAAGATCGGAGTTTTAAAACATTGTTTTACTATTAAAGATTGAAATGCACTGTTTCTGTGTCTGCATCTGTACTTACTCAAATTTTCTTGATGTTTGAAATGGCTGTCTGCTTCACCCCTTACCGATCTTTGAAGTAAAAACTAATCATCAGGTACGATGATGATAATGATAATGATAGTCTTTTTCTCTTTAGGAATGATTGAAATTGTAAAAGATGCTACAACAATTGCCAAAATCCAGCAAAGCACAGTTGGAAACACTGGAGCATTTAAAGATGAAATACTAAACCAGTGGCTCAAGGAGAAATGTGTAATTGAAGAAAAGGTGGATATTCTCTTTCTCTCCCACCACCATATAATGTTGTTTTCAGGGTGGGATGGAGTTGTATGTTACTATGAGATGTACAAAACTAGTGCTTCTTTTTTTTCTTTAATAGTCTCAGTATTACAAGTTAGTGTTCTTCCAGGTGTTCCACTCCAAAAGCATTAATATGTAGTAGGAAGCCTCTACCTATTTTCCTGTCAAATATGTCATACATCAGGAACCTTTCTAAAGTTGTGGGCTGTGTTCCCTTGGATGAAAGTAGCTGAGGTGATGCATGTTGGGGATGTTGAAATCAGCAATGAACAAGACAATAACTAAAAGTGATTTTACAATGATCACAATTTTTTTTAATCCAAGAATATCAATATCACTATAAACTGCCCTGATGGTTTTATGTAACTCGTTGAAAACATTTTGCAGAATTTTGCATTCATCATCACTCATCAGAAGAGAGGATTATATTCTTGCATAGGTAAAAATTGTTATTAAAGGGATCAGTTTTAACAATCTTCAATATTCTTATGTCTGTCTTCTATTAGTTTCAGTCAGCAGTGGAAAGATTTGTGTACTCTTGTGCTGGTTACTGTGTGGCGACCTTTGTCCTTGGAATAGGAGACAGGCATAATGACAACATTATGATTACAGAAGCAGGTAAGTGTTGATTTTACAGCTGATTTTACAAAGTGACAGTTGTTTCCATGAAGTTTTGACTTAGCCTGTGTTCAGCTGTTCCTTTAAAATGGATTGTTGGTTGTTCATTATATTCACTGAGTTCTTTTTAAAATGCTGCTTTTAACATTTTAAAGAAGGGAATCAGGTATGATTTTATCCAACAGAAAGTAACTGTCTGTAAATGAGAAGTAGAAAGTGGAAGATGGCTCAGGAGAAAACAGTTACTAAAAGATATCTGTATGAAGGCAGAAATACTCACAGCATGCTTTTCTGCACTGGTGTGAATTCAGCTGTGCAACAGATAGTCTTAACAATAATTCAGTCACCCATTTCAGCCTTTAATATTTCCCTGTTCTTTTCACACATCAGGAAAGCTGTGTGCTTTTGCTATTTTTTTTTTAAACCATTAGCTCTCTTTAAAAGATAATAATGAACAAACATTTCAAGCAGTTGCATAACTGCTCTGGGAATTGGGAGAATAAGGTCGGCTGAGGATCTTATAGGCAGTAGAGGTGTTTCTCCAGCTGTTCTTTTTTCCCCCCACTTGAAGCTGAATCACTCAAATCATACAAACCCATGTTTTTCTCACACAGAGAGAAGGAAAAAATACTTTTGTTTACAAATCCAGTCACCAATATTTTTAGAATGGTATGACTGGAATCCTGTTGGTGACATATGTGGGGGTAATCTCAAATTACAACTGTGTGCATTCCATTGGGTTGTTATGGGTTGAAATATCTAGCACCTCCACTGACAACAGCTCCTTTTTCACACCATCTACGTCTTTCCTTGCCCCCAGTGGCTATTTAGAGGGTGGATAGACAACATTCAGCTGTGTTTCTACAGCTAGACACATGAACAAGTATCCTGCTCTTGAGGTTTTCTGATGGTTCAGCAGGATAATGTCACCTTTGTTTTTCAGCTGTAGAAATACTGCCATTCAATGTATGGTCACTCTGTCCCTCTCTTTTGACTACCAAATGGCTGATAGGTGCCAGTGGGGAGGGAGCTAGATGGCTCATGCAGAGAGAGGCTAATGAAGCACAGTTGCCTGGCAGAGCTTTATGTTTCACCAGGTCAGATTAGGAACTTTGTCTGTATCTGTTTCCAAATTTTTGATTTATTTGAAATGGGAAGATAATGGAATATCATAGTCATTAGGTTATAGAAAAGCAGACTTGGGGCTGAAGCAGACTGGCGGCTTGGAGCAGCCTCTGGCTCTAGTCCCAGTCAGCCCCCAATCATTCATGGCCTACAGTCACCAGATGCCACAGTCCAGAAGCTGGCTACTGCCACAGCCCTAAACAGGTCACTGGCAAGGAGTGGCTTTTTCTCTTTATGCTGATCCAGGAGTATGTGTCGTCTGCACACCACACCCCTGAAGCAGCCAGAAGTTGCTCTTTTTTGCCTGTGTGTTTCAGGGCTTGGTCAAACTAGAAAACTAGTTCCACTAAAGGGAAGAGAAGGGGAGAGAAGCTCAAGTAGACTTGACAGTTTTTGAAAGCAGTCATAGGATCCATTTGCACCACATAATTATAGCACTGCTATTCCAGTTTAACTGCGCTGGTTCAATCCCATGGAATCTTGGGATTTGCACTTTAGGAAGGGGCATGTCAAATTCTCAGCCATACTGCTCTTAGTGCCTCACAAACTACAAACCTCAAGATTCCATGTGATGCAGCCTTGGCAGTTAAAATACAACAATAGCACTATAATTGTGTAGTGTGAATGGGTCCATAGTTGCAAATTTATTCTTAGGTGGAGCCTTAAAAAAAGAAAGGTATGTGCAGGATCACTTTTTTTTACCTGTAAATATGTATTTCTTAAAATCATCACCCCGCTTCATATTGGTTTGTTCTTCCCAAGGTAATCTCTTTCACATTGACTTCGGCCATATTCTTGGAAATTACAAAAGCTTCCTTGGAATTAATAAGGAACGAGTTCCTTTTGTGTTGACACCAGATTTTCTTTTTGTTATGGGAACCTCTGGAAAGAAAACAAGTCCACGCTTTCAAAATTTTCAGGTACAGAAGTGAACTCTTTAGACCAAGCTGAGGCACATTAGATAGATATGCTATCATAATATTTTTCCCTCTAAGATCCCTGCCTTTTTAATCTTAAGGAGGGGGAAGAGAAAGCAGAGGGATGATGTTAAGAAAAAAAACAAATGGTTGAAGGCTGTGTATTGTTCCTTCTGCAATAGACCATGTTCTGTTCTGTGTTTTAAATGGGCAATCTTACTACACCAAGTCTGCCTGCCCTTTATTACATGTACTTTGTGGAAACAGATTTTTATCACAAAACTGACAGAGGGTACATTATCTCCAGCATTGTTCTAATAATGCTTTATAGTTCTGCAAGGTGATATAAAAATATAAGCATATACAAGTAACATAGAATGTACTGTGCATGTATTAGGGTGTTAGAACCTAAAAAGCTGCATTACATTGAGATACGAGGCCAGTTGAGTTGTCAATAAAGTGTCAGCTAAGAAGGCCCCCCCCCAACTGGAAGTGCCAGAATTTAAACATTGGATCTTTTGATGACAAAGCATATGTTATAGCCCTTCCCATTTGGGATTGGCTTCTGCTCTTTCTGTTTGTATGTAAAAATAGCATGTGAAAAGTATTTCTTCAAATATAAGAAAAAATTAGGTAGTGTATTGAAAAAGGAAAGTAGCCTGCTCTGTTTCTGCTTTCTTTGTGAATATGAAATGCTAACTAATCTTGGCAGTATTTTTCCACCCCCTACTTCCTCAAGTGCATTAATTTTCCTTTAAACAATTAGTTTGTATGTACGTGTACAATTATTTTGTCAGCTGTGTTGATGATTTTCAAATTCAGTTTTCTTGGGAATCTGGAACTCCATGGAAACAGTAATTTCAGAATGAAAATATTAGAAAGTGTAGAAAAAGCTCCTTAAGAAAGGCTACTTGCATGTTTTTACTTCTCTCTTCCCACTCCCCTGCAATATGCAGCTATTGGATACTTGTGGGTGCATTTTGTGTCAGACATACACCTAGTGCAGAACAGTAGTGAGGTGCAACAAACTAAAGAGGCATCCTAAACGAACTGACTACTTCCTTGAACAAGTCTCTGAATTCACTATGTTTGAGGGTTCGTTGCCGAAAAAATCCAGAGAATAACAAGTTCCATAATGGAAGGAAATTAGTTCTATAATTTTCAAAGTAGCCATTGCAGAACATTTGCACAAAATAGCCATCTCTAAATCCCTTTGCAACAAAATTTAGTACAATATGACTGCTCACTTCCTCCTAGGATTACATTTTTCATGGCTTTCAAACACTTCTTCACAGTACTGTACTATCATACTTTATTGGACCCTTTAAAATAGAATAATGCAAGGGCAGACATGGTAAAGCAGTTTCATGTTCACTTCACAAGCTGGGATGAAGTGAGACTGGAAAAGATCACATAAAATCAGTCCCAACTTAAGTGAATTTCTAGTTCTTTTGCTTCATAATGTTTGCTTATTTTCATTAGTCTGCTTTTGTGTCTTTTCTATTAGGATATCTGCGTGAGGGCTTATCTTGCCTTACGGAAGCACACAAACCTCCTCATCATCCTGTTTTCTATGATGCTAATGACTGGAATGCCTCAGCTGACCAGCAAAGAAGACATTGAATATATTCGTGATGCACTAACTGTTGGTAAAAATGAAGAAGATGCTAAAAAGTATTTCCTAGATCAGATTGAAGTGTGTAGGGATAAAGGCTGGACTGTGCAGTTCAATTGGTTCCTACATCTTGTGCTAGGAATTAAACAAGGAGTAGAAAAACATTCTGCCTGATGAGGATGTGTACAAATAGCTGGGAGGTAATCCTCTGCTTCTTCTAATGGTTCTCACCAGGGATGGCCTAAAATGCTTCTAAGGACTTTCCCCCTGCTGACCCCCCCCCCCCCCAAAAAGATCTTATTTTGGGGCATGACAGTACTGTACAATAATGTTTTAACATAGATACTTTGCTGAGGTGGCTTTTTCTCTCTCAGTGCCACTGATATTTAATAAATTATTGGTAGAATTTGGATGACAGAACTGAAAAAGAAGCACCATGCTATTTCCCACTTGGTTCATGAAACAATATAGATACTTGAAAGAAGAAGGTTCTTCTGAAAGCTATGGGGCATTCAAAATATTTTAAAGCAATATTTTTGTATTTTACTTAAGCCATTTGATTATTTTAAGGTCTTCAGTAATACATTATTCCCTTTATTGTAGTTTTAACATGTTTTTTCTGTTCATAATACTGGCAAAGTAGTCTTTGTATTACGGTGAATTAAGGCTAAAAAGTTGGTAGAGAACATGATATGGTCTTTGTAAGTGACTAAATTGTATATAATGTGTCATGTGCAATTTGGAACTACTGTATATACTGGACTATAAGTCGACCTCATGTATAAGTTGAGGGCAAGTTTTGGGGCCAAAATTATGGATTTTGCCATGTACCGTTGATAAGTCAAGAGTAAAACTTGGCAGTTCCTTCAGTGTGTGTATGTATGTATGTGGCAAGAGAGACTCTTAAAGAAGCAGCGATCAATCACCCACTAGTCTGTCTGCTTCAACGTTTCAGCCTTCACTCCAGAGACACCAGTACGCGGGTTGGAGAGGGATACTTAAGGAAATGGCAATCAGCCACTGAGGACTCTTTCTGCTTGGCTCAAGAGAGAAAGGAACTGCTCTCCCAACCTCATGGGGAAATCTGAAAGAGCTGCTATCACATTACCATACTGACCCATAAATAAGTCAACCTGGGATTTTGGGGTCAATTTTTGGGCATACATTTTTCGACTTATAGACGAGTATACAAGGTAGCTAATCAATATCTCTGAAGCCAAAGTGATCCACTCATTGAGTAGTTCAGATAATCCCTTCATCCATTGAAGATGAAGGAGCATATTGTTAGAGCCAGTTTGCATCTTGGGGGGAAAATCATTCAGATTAATAAGAAGACATTAGTTGACCTATTTTTTTGTGACTTGTACTAAGGCATGGGCAATAATCACTGTATTTATAATATCACTTTGTGCCTGCTTCTGTTCCATACAGAGAAACAGTAATGGGAAGCTCTCTATCATCATTTACCCCCTCCAATGGAAGAGAAATGCTTTTAGTAAATATATTTCTCCACCTAATTTTTATGGTTAGCAGTGTATCTGATTTCAAAAGTTTCAACATTTTTTTTCTGAATTTATTTTTTTAAAGGGTGGTATTTTTTATTTTGCCACGGGAGGTTATATATTCATAATAAAATTACATAGTAAGCTCAGATTTTAAAAGTTTTATGGTGGTGGTACTATTCCTTTAAAAAGTGCTGTCTAAGAGGTCCTCATTTTTTAAGCAAATATTTGAAAGTCATAGCAGTTACATTTATTTCCTCAGTTGCATGGTCTAAAAAGCTATCTTGAACATGCACAAAACTTGCAGATACATTCGTGTAGCCTTTGGCTAAACAGCACACAGACACACACACACAACTATTTGAAAGTCCTCTCCACATTTGCTGTTTGGTTTGCTGTTTGGAAAGTAGTGTTTGGGGAATAAAAGCGCAGAGGTGTATCAAACATATGGATATGATCATATCATTTTCTGAAACATGGCTAAAATCAAGAAAATCTTTACATTTCCATGATGGTTGAGTTCTTTGGCTAATTTTATTTATCTTATCTGAAAAATAGTATAGTTTTTTTTAAATGGGATAATACATATATTTAATATTTCACCATGATGGGAACTAAAAAAAGAAAATATTCAGTATGCTGTATATATTAACTATACTATGTGTATGAATGATATTCATATTTGCTCAAAAAATGCTGGGAATTTATAATTTATTCTGTAACTATGAAATTACAAAACATTGCTGAAATACCAGTTCTGTCTATGACAACCCTAAATTCAGTTGCAAGTCCCAACTAGAGTCTACTCTAATTGGAATTAGCAGTTGCATTTAGGCCTTGAATTATAATGCTTACACTGTGTGCATATGTGTATTTTTATCTCTAAAGCAAACATAATTTGCTGAAATATTGGCTGGTTTCTTGCTGAAGGCATACACAGGCACAAGTAAAAGTTAAACCTGTGTACTGACCCTTTTTGATTGCTGTGGAGGGAGGAATTAACTGCCTTTCTCACACAACTTACCAGAAGCCTTGCAATTCTCACTTTCCTAATGTGAAGGATGCCCTTTCATGGCTGTTTAATGTCTGGTGGAGAATGGGAGTCTTCAAAGAAACACAAAGAAGAAGGAAATAGTGGGTTCAGTAAAATTATAAAATTGGATGTTAAAAATTGAAAGTACACAGCGTTGAAGACCAAATCGATCATTTTACACAAGTTTATTTTAATATTAGGAACATGCATTTTCAGATGAGCACAAAATGTAATGTCTACATTCTATGAAATGTTCTGTCTACCTGTACTAGTTAGAATGCACCCTTGATTTTAAAATGGGTTCCTTTCCCTCTGTTAATGGTACATGCATCTGGACGTGTAAACACGTAGGATTAAACCTGAAAGGGACTTTCACTGCTGTAGGGAAGAATGCCCTAGCTCAGACATCAGTAACTTGTGGTCCTCAAAATGATGCTGGACCACAATTCCTACCATCACTGCTAATTCAATGGTTGGGACTAATGGGAGTTCCACAATGTGGAGGTTTTGGAGGTGGAATTGGTACACGAGTCTCCTTAATATCATTTCTCTGCTTTACTGTCATATGGTGGAGAACTATTAATACATTGATATTGCCGTCACCTATGAAGAATGGTGAAAGAGGTGTGGTTCCTCACCCCAGTCTCTTAGACTGAGGGATCAGGGATCCTTACCACTTCTCAGCTAATTCAAGACTCCTTTGGTAATTGTTTATGCTATTGATTATAAGTGTTCATTGACGTACACATACATACACATTCCCTCCAGGGAGAATCACAGACATAGCATTGTCTGGGAACTTCAGCGTAGGTATATTCCATAACATTATATGTAAGGCATTATTCCATTATGTTGACTATAAGGCATCTTATATAGCCATCACATCATATTCATCTGGACAATAATAGGGACTTTATCTTTCTATGCAATTCTTTAACAGCTTTGGCAGTAAGTAATACATGTAAGAACATCAGCCTTCTAAACCAGTTATCATGTAACATTCTCCTTGTACCATCATAATTAGATTTTCCCTAATCATAGTTTTTGATAGTGCCATTATAGAGGCAATTTCAAAAGGTTTTTAAATATTTACTATCTTGTCTCTTACTGTATTCTTATCCATTTTATACTTAACCAATTATCCATGCCAATCTCTTCTGTTTCAGGAATTTTACAACTCTAACAGGCTTTTGTTAGATTTGTATAACACAGGCATTCAAGGGTTAAACTTTAAGCACTTCTTAAGCAAGTCTTGACTGCATTAATCACATGCAAGCATCCTGAACTTAGCCTGGTGAAAATCAGCATTTTTTATTTTTCAGGAAGGCTATGGTAATTGCCTTCTCTTCCCATGTTGGAGGCTTACCAAAATGGCAGCCAAAATATGTGGCTCCGGTTTAGCTTTTTAATTCTCCCCTGATGCCCACTCAGTGTATCAAATGAGAGGTTTACATCTTATCTAGCTATTCAACTATATATTGCAGATCGTAAAGTAACTGAGAAGAAACTAGTTACTTATGAGAAATTGGAAATCAGAGCACTACCTTTACATTGTAGCCATTAGTGGCAATCAACTATTGGGAAGTTAACTATAACCAAATACTTCTAAAATCTTTTGTCAACTCTGAAAAGGACACACAGTTTTGTTTTCTCTCAGTCCTTTCATATGAGTGGTTATTACATTATAAATTTGCCTCACAATTTTGCAGTTTTTTCACAGGTTCCAAAGACATCTGGAGGGCCAGAGTTTCCTAAATAATCTTAAATGCTTGCTCTAGCAGGATTTTGTATATGAAACATGTATATAACTTGCACTTTCAATTTTTTATTTTCCTCTGAATGATCTACTCTGAATGATATAAATTGTGCTGGGCTATAATTAAACAAATTTATCTGACTTCTGTCATGTTGCACGATGTATTTTCCTCATAATTTATTCTGCCTTAGCTACTCATGGATAGTGAACAGAATGACAACACTCACTCTTCTCAGTTTAAGTATTTTTCAGCACCTCCTCTGGGTTCTTAAGCAGACATTGCTCATCTATTCCAACCATCTGGCTAGAAATATACGCTACAGTGCAAAAAATGGCCTTTGACTAGCATTGATGTAAAACCAGCAAACAGTCCCAAGAAATAATTGAAATGGTTGAAATCAAATTTATATATGGCATATCTCAGAGCCAGCCAAAATTATTAGCAATTTTGCTGCAGAAATACAGAAACATAAATAGTGGTTCAAAACACACGGCGAAATGTGAAGTCAAAGGCTTTCACTGTTGGCATCCATAGTTTTTGTGGCTTTTTCAGGCTGTAAGGCCATGTTCTAGAAGAGTTTTTTCCTGACGTTTCGCCAGCAGCTGTGGCTGGCATCTTCAGAGAATGATGGCATGGAAGAGAGTGGGGTATATATACTGTTGGTTGAGAGGAAGTGATTTACATGTTAATCTGTGTGTTGTTCTGTTGTTGAATGGCAAGGCCTCAGGGTGCCTGTGCTGGGAAGATGCCAGCCACAGCTGCTGGCGAAATGTCAGGGATAAACTCTTCTAGAATACAGCCTCTAGAATAGCCCGGAAAATCCCGTGAGATGAATAACACTGTTAAAGTAAAAATAAATTATGGAAATTAGGACAAGAACCACCAAAAATTATATTCTTGTGTTATTATCACAACAAAAACAAAAAGGATTCTTGCTGTAAGAGCAAGAGCAAGGTATTCTTGAAGAAGAATTTAGGTTTATAGCTTGACCTTAGGGGGAAACTGTGTTATTTAATAGTATTCCTAAGGTGTTGTTTGAACTATCTGTGTGATGGGGAATTGATACTATGTATCTGGGAAATCCATGACTACAGAGAGAAACGTGTCTTTTAGGGAACAAAAACACTCAGAATGAAAAAAATAATTTGGAATTGACATGAGCTGAGACACGAGTTAAGTTTTTGATGAGATAAAGCTTAGCTGTTCTAGCATTGAACTGGCACTTAAATGATTTACACTGAACCTCCAACTGTTTCTCTTTGCTGTTGTTTTATGCATGCATGTACACAAAGACACATGGGGTGGGGGGAAGCCTTATTCTCCATTCATGTAATTTTATGCCTCTGGGATTGTCAACTATCCTATACTGATCTGATCAGTAAAATGACATTACAGCAGGTAAGTTATTATCATGGAACCCAAACAACCAGGTAAACATCAAAGTTGTCCTTAATATTTGCTATTAATGCTGCTCAAATGCCATCTCTTAATGAACAGGTTCTGCTCCTTGCCCCCATCTGTGACTTGATCCCCAGCTAGGCTGAAGGACTTGTGTGCTTTTTCTACCAAGAAAAGGTAACATGTCAGAGAAAATTTAATTTAATGAAAAGACAATTTAGCAGTGAAGGATACTGAAGGTAGTGAAAGTAGACAGCTGTTGGTCCTCCAGATATTTTGGACTTCCACTCCCACAGTCATTTATAATTAGGGTATGATGAATGGGGCTGATGTGAATCACAGCCAAAAGAGCTGAAAGACCAAAGGTTTCCCATTCATAAGTATGCAGTTATTATGTGAAAAAAGAAAAAACGGTACTCCGCCACCACCACCATGACACTAAAATCGTGTGGGTGCCTTGAAAGGGGCACAGTATGGCTTAAAAACAAGTTTCAAGTTGAACATCATCCATATGTGACCTCTGATTTTCTCTCACTTTCCCAATCTTTTTTCTCCTTAACCACAAAACATATTTGTTGGTAGGGAAGAGACTAAATAACTACTGTATTGGGCCAGCTGTCCATCTGGATGTACCAAGGGTTATTCAGAGAAATTGACTGGCATTAGGCAAAATGACATAATTTATATAATTCATACTTAGTTTATGGAATTGGGTACTATGTTGATATCCACAGGCTATAGGGGTGTGAAGAGGGAATTAAAACTGATTATTGAGAACAGGTCTATTAATGTTATTTGGCATTATTTATTTAGACACATTTTTGTATTGGAGCAGACCTCAGACATAGTGGATTACAAATAACTGGTTAATTATAATTCATTACTGTATCCAATAACTATGGCATAACTACGCTTGAAATATTATTGTAATTTCACTCCTTTTGTGGCATGAGTGATGTAGCTGTCTAACAACAAATAGCATTGTCTAAATAATAGTCAATAATCAACCAATCTCTTCCATAGCAGCTTCAGTTTTGTAGAATTCCTCTTTGCCCCTCCATGCAATGTGTGATCACATACATTTCCTGATGATACAGTAAATTTAAATCCAGTATTAAATGTTCATTTTAAAAAGCCACCACATTACCTATGCATTGCCTTTCTTTATGTTGCCAAGAAGAGTGTAAGGCCTTAGCCACTTGAATTTAACCTCAAAGTGGGTGATGAACCATTGTCCTCCACAGGGGGAGCAGAAACTAGCTTAGAGGGTGGCACAGGTATCTAATTCTCTGAAGATGCCAGCCACAGATGCTGGCGAAACGTCAGGAAGAAACTCTTCTAGAACATGGACACATAGCCCGAAAAACCCACAAAAAACTATGGATGCCAGCCATGAAAGCCTTCACATCTAATAGAGGGCTGGCTCTGAGAGGAGGACCTTTAGGATGGTTGAGTTGAGGGTCTGCTACTGCTGCCCATAGCATCTGCCATTGCCAGATGCTTGGCTGGACTGGCCTTTGCTTTTCCAGTACTTGTTCAACCTGCATAGCTCTAAATGCATGGATATGATAAAACTATGCTATAAAACGATGCAAATCTTCATAATTATTTTCAGCTCTAAAGGACACTGGCCCCACAGAACTGTCCTGGAGGTCATTCCCAGTGGAGTGGAAATGGAAATTTAGTAATAAAGCAAGAGGACTGAAAGTATAGAGCAGCAATGAGGAAGTGGAGCACTGGAGGAGCTGAGAGAGAATGACAAGCTGCCACTCAAGCTAAACTGTGAAAGAGAAAGATCAACTTCTTTGGTGATGGTGCTGTGTGTGCTGGCACAACTGTACAGTAGTTTCCTCTACAAACCACCATGGTTTCTGATCACCTTCTCCCATAAAAGAGGGACAACTGCTCATCCCCTGTGTTTAATAACCTGTTGTCTGAAAAACAGAGAGAGTCTTGATTCCCTATACCAGGAGAAAGGCAGGATATAAATCAATAAAATAATAATGATAATCATGAAGTTCCTGATCAGAGTTCCTTTAAAACAGCCCAGAGGAAACTGGTGAAGTATGCCAGCTTTTAAAAAGTCCTTTGGACAGCTCCTTGTGATGATCAGTTGGACTGTGCACCTAATCCAGTTTTTCCACTTAACAGAATTTACTGGGGGAGAGGGGATGATGGCTTTTTAAGAAACAGTGGAAAGATACAGAAATGTGTTGTCTGGACCTATGAATGAGGAAGGGTGACTGCATTGCAAAAGTTTTTGTTTGGAAGCAGCTGTTCGCTTTCTTTGCTTCAGAGCCTGGGTAAGATTGTAAATTGTTCTAGAAACTAATATGTTTTTAAAAGAACACCCTGGAAAGAGATAAAAGAAAAACCTCTGATACTGGTCTGAAGCATAGACTGGCTTTAATAATTCTTATCTTCCTGGCTGATAATCAAGCCCATAACTTAGAATCTCAAGGAAGGGATGAGGAGAAGCTTTACAAAAAGATTTTCATTACCAAGTGTTATAGAACTGAGAAGATTCAGTTCATGTTCCACTCAGTCATGAAGTTTACTTGGTGGTTTTAGGTCTGTCACTATCTCTCAACCTAATCTATCTTAGAGGTATGTTATGAGGATAAAATGGGCAAGAGGACAACCGCACAGGTGAATTAATTACTTGGGGAGAAGGCGGTTTATCAGTCAATTGATAAATCCACCCATCCTTTTATCCATCCTATGGTTTAGTCATTTAAATTTACTCACTGTATATTGGAAAGTATGTTGGTGGATATATTTATGCATCTAATTGTTCAGATCTAGGAAACCATATTTTGACTAGAATCAAAAACATAAAAATATGTGGTATGATAGTCAATATATACAAAAGACCATATTTGTGACTGTAGCACTGAAGGTTGCATGGTAAAGACTCATTATCATCTGAATGGAAGATGGGCATGTGCTGAGAAGATGTGGTTGATCACAGCTTCCCTGTGTGCATTTGTAAGTGATTTACATTTGCATCACACTTTCAGACATGTCACTGTGTTATCAGAGAACACCCAGAAGAGTGGACTTTGAGGTGCTGTTGCTATATAATATGAGACTTTCCTCTGATATCTTGGCATGTAATGCAACCTTCCACTCCTGGAAACTGAACCAGAGAAAGAAATCATATTGCACCTCCACAGCCATTTCCTCAGCATGTCAATTCCATGACATGTCAGTACTAAAAATAGCCCACTTTGGCATGCCAGCTGGAGCTGCTTAGATGAGAAAAGAAACTAATGTGCTCTTAATGAAAAGTGATGGGTGCAAGCCAGAATATATATTCAACACAATGATATATGTACCACTACCATCACATGGGTTTTGTGCCTGAATATAGTCACAAGGATGCAATTAGAAGGATTTTAAACCTGGAATAAACACTACCTGTTATCTCCCCCCCTCCCAAAAAACAACAAGAATCTTGTGGAACCATTTATTTTAGGTATTAATTACAGTTACGACATACTTTTCCTCCAGTGAATGCTGTGAGAGAAAGTCTCAAAGGTTAGACTCAAGACCACCCACTACATTTCATGGTTCAGTAAGGACTTGAAACTTGGTTACTCAAATCCTGATCCAACACTCTGACCACTGCACCACATGCGCTCTGTTTACATCTTGTTTTAAGATGTTCAAATGTCAGAGCCTGAAATGACGATCCCTTAAATGTCTTTTTTTAGAAACTTTCAATCTGAGTGCCTAGATCTTTCTAAATATAGAAGTAAATTATAGATGGGACATGCATAAACCCTGTATGGTGGACTAAACCCATATTGTGAGGGGGAAATGGGAGGGGAATTGTGTTACATCAACTTGAACTACCAAGTGTTAATTAAATTATTTCCATCATACCCAAGCATCCTAGGATCCGGAAATCAGGCCCTTTGTGGGAAAAGGTATTGGATGTGTTTAACTTGGAGAGGAGATTAAGGGGAAATATAATGGCAGTCCCGAAGGGCTCTCACATAGAACATAGAATATGCTCGTCTTCTGACATTTTAATGCAAGGATAGTTAACTGTGAAAAAAGAAGGTGAAAAAAATATTTGGTCGACAATACTGTCTCTGAGTACCTTTTTTTGTAAAAAATAATAATAATGAAGTGTGTGTGTATATATATATATATATCAATGTCTCATCTACAATGGCTTAAGTGTGCAATCCTGTACCTGTACCTGCTTCTCTGGAAGTACTAAAGCTGCACTGAACTCAGTTATAAACTTGCATAGGACATGAAACAGAGTTTTAATAGCACCCCAAATGTTGGGTGTCCTCATTGTCCTGCCCCATCCATTCTGGTTAAGTTTTGAATATTTTTCTAAAAATTGCATTTTCATCCTCTTTAGCGACTGATGCTTGACTGCACTCAGGGTCCATTCCTGTAACAGAAAACAATAAATGTGGAAATAATGCAGCATGCCTCTCTTTCACTCTCTCTCTCTCTCTTTCTCACTCATACACAGGGTTTGTTGAACGCTTGGTGATGTAAGTCATCTAGCAGGTTAATAATAATAATATGGGATGACCTTTCATGTATGGTTCAGTGCTTGGCAGCCTTAGAAGTAAAGCTCAATGCTGCCAGCTTTGGAAATGAAGAGGAACTGTTTGTACTTTGCACTATTTGTTCCAGCTAGACATTTCTTTAGCTGATGACAGGCACCCTCTTCCCTTCCCCAGGCGGCATGTAAACCCCACCACCCACCCCCAGGAATTGCTCCAGGCAGTAATGTGGGTCTCCTGCCACCTCAGCAAGGCCATGAATGATTTGTTTTACAACACGAACAGCTCATAGCAACTATGGCATTGCTGCAGATGTCCAGTTGGGGCAAAACCTCATGCAGACTCATTCCACCCCCACCTAACATACCAGGCAACTGAAGGAAAATTTGCACCCATCTGGAGAAGCTCCAAGTCAGTGGGTATTTTTTTTAGGTAGTCACACTCTCTCAGCCCCAGAGGCAGGCAATAGCAAACCTCCTCTGAACAAACCCTGCCAAGAAAACCCCATGGCCTCAGGGTTGCTATAAGTTAGAATCTGCTGGAAGACACACAACAATAATCTTTTCCCTCATTCTCTGTTAAGGAAAGGGAAGGGGAGTCAACAAAGGAACACCTTCCAGAGGAATGCCTCTCGGGAAAATCAGGGGTTTAAACAGCTGATCATCCCATGCGAAACGTGATATCACATTTAAGATTTTCAGACACATCACTATTAAAGAGGCTATAAAGAGGCAATAAACAGCAACAAATCATTTTGGGGATTTCCCTGTGAACGATTTGTTGCTATTTATTGCCTTTTTATAGCCTCTTTAATAGCAACATCGTGTGAAAAACCTAAGTGCAATACCGCATTTTGCACGGGATAATCGACTGTTTTAGCCCCGATTTGGTCCTTTCCCTTGTGTGATAAACTCCTATGATTGCATCATCCACTCTTCTATTGTAGGAGAGGAGGGGGACTTGAGGAAGGGAAAGCATTTAAAATCAGCAGGGATGATTTTTGTGCCATGTTGTAGCTATACCAAGGCATGTGGTGTCCTGGGATCTTTGGAAATCTTGCTCCCCAAATGAAGACCTCTAGGGCTTCCTTCCAATTAGTGTTTATTCATCTTTTCTATTTAAATGTACACTTATGACATGAAAGCTGTCTCCTTTCAACAACTTTGAGGCTGGTAACCCTTGGTTAATATAGAGAGGAGGTCTGCCACCTGACCAGCAAAAAAGAGAAGCCTCATCTGTTTGTGATCTTTAACAGCAGTCTGATTTACAGAAACAAGCAGGTTCATGGAGGAGATGGATACTTGACATTAGCACCAATTGGTATCTGCAGATCAAGGCAAACAAGCAGGGATGGTTAATAAAGTATTGCAGAGGTGGGAATCATGCAACCCCTCCAGATGTTGTTGAACTGCTACTCCCATCATTCCTCACCATTGGATATGATGGCTGGGCTGGTGGGAGTTGCATTCAAGCATCTGGAGTGTGGCATGAACCTCACCCCCAAACCTACTGCTTGCAGGGAGGCACCCTGTACATGCTCCAAAGCATGGCACCCATTCACATGGCAAAGTTATAATGCTAACGTTTCACTTTAGCTGTCACAGCTGCATCCTATGGGGAAGCTGGGATTTATAGTTTGGTGAGGAGCTTGGTGGCTGAGAATTCTAGTTTTCTGTTATTGTTGTTATTGTGTGCCTTCAAGTCATTTCTAACCTTAATCTTAAATCTAGGTTGGGAGAAGTGATTCCCATGTTGATCTGTGTATTGTTCTGTTGTTGAAAGGCATGGCCTCAGGGTGGAAGAATATGCAAGGAGGATTAGTGTCTGACCCAGAAAAACCCAGAGGAGTGAAAACAGGCAACCACCCAAAGGGAAGGTATTTCTATCATACATCAAAGGAGTCACAGACAGAATAGGAAAACTGGTGAGGAAGCATAACCTGCAAATGGTTTACAAACTGACAAAGAAAATCCAGCAAATGCTTCGCTCAGCCAAGGACCAGAGAGACCTTCTCACAGCCGCAGGAGTTTACCGCATACCATGCAGCTGCGGACAAGTCTACATAGGGACCACCAAATGCAGTGTGCAAACAAGAATCAAGGAACACAAGAGGCTTCTGACTGCAGACTGGGCCAGTCAGAAAAATCAGCAGTAGCAGAACATGCCACAAACCATCCTGGGCATAAAATACTGTTTGAAAACACTGAAATTCTGGACCATGCCAACAGCTATCAGTTCAACTATCATTTGTGGCTTTTCCATATTCACGGGGGTCTTGTGCCCCTAACCCTAGCGAATAGGGAGGAGCAAGTCTGTATGCCATTGGTATCATGAGGATGTCATTTCAAATTCAAAATCCTTTGTGTGTGGAAGTGAAGTAGCACATCATGCCAATGGCATATATACTGTATATGTCTGTCCCTGGCCTCCACAGTCAAATGGTAGACTTCAAAGATACAGCCAAGTTTGTCTGTGGAATCAATGTGCAGAGAGGTCTTGTAGCACCTCTGAGACTCACTAGAAGAAAGAAATGGGCAGCATGAGCTTTCATAGACTAAAGTCTACTTCCCCAGATGCATTTGGTGAAGTGGAAGGCCAGGCACAGACATATGTGACATTGGTATGTGAGGATGTGCCTGGCCTTCCACTTGTCCCTCCACATTCGTTAGGGTTAGGGGCACAAGACCTCCGTGAATATGGAAAACCCACAAATAACAAAAATGCCATGTTGTTTTTAACCTGAGAGGACACCTCTCTAGGAACCTCTAGGTCCTCCAGCGCAACTCTGTGGTCAACGTCCGACAGACACTGGCCATAGAAGTGCACTGGAGGAGCTACAAAGGCCTAGTGGAGCCTTCTCTCTAGGGAATCTCTGGGTCTGCAGTGCAACTTTTAGCTAGTTGACCATAGAGTTGGAATCTAGGAGGACCAAAGATATTCCTAGAGAGGACGTATATGAAACCAAATCCGTGAATAATCCAATCCGCAAATATGGAGGGATGAGTGTTATATCTGTCCCTGGCCTACACGAATGCCTTTGAGGTAGTGGACTGAGTGGTACAGTCACGTGGTTCTACTAGGCCAAACCTGGACCTATTATTGCCCTTATCCCCTGTTTTCCCTAAACCTTCCACCAGGGGCCGCTGTGGCGAAATCGCGCGACGGCGCGGCGGCGGCGGCGAAGGAGGACGGTTGCCATGGTTACCGCTGTGCGCATGCGCAATGGGGAGGAGGAGAAGCAGCAGTAGCGAAGCAGGAGGCGAAGCGTTGACCAAAGCAGCGTCGCCGTCGGTTGCTTCTGTCGGGGGGCATTCCCTTTCGCCCCTGGGCCTTTTGCACAGCAGCCGCCGCCGCCTCCTCCTCCTCCTCGGGGGAGAGATGAGCATCTCGGTCCCGGAGGGCCTGACGGAGCTGCTGCAGGGCTTCACGGTGGAGGTGCTGCGGAGGCAGCCGGGGGACCTGCTCGACTTCGCCCTCCAGTACTTCGGGGGCTCAAGGCCCAAGGGGGGCAGGGGAGGACAGCTGCCATCATGCCGCCGCCGGCCGCCTCTAGGGGCCCCGGTCCCCCTCTGGAACCCCGCAGCAGGGGAGCCCCCACAGCAGAGGGGTCAACTTCGCCTCTGAGGAGCCCATGCAGACCGACTCCGAGGGGAGGAGGAGGAGCTCGCAGGTGAGACCCCAAAAGGCTTCATTCATGAAGGAGTGCATCCACACTGGAGAAATAACCCGCTTTGGTACGGCTTTAACTCTTTCTTTGGCTCAAGGCTATGGAATTCTGGGAGTTGGAGTTTGTGTGGGCCCACAACAAACTCCAACTCCCGAATTCCATAGCCTTGAGCCAAAGAAGAGTTTAAAGCGGCGCTAGACTCATTTCATAGACTCCAGCCCACTTCCTCAGATGCATTTGGTGGAGTAGAAGCCAGGCACAGACATATATATATATATATATATATATATTGCATCCTCGCATACCAATGGCACATACAGGCCTGGCTTTCCACTTCACCAGATGCATTTGAGGAAGTAGACTTTAGTCTATGAAGCTCTGCTGCCCATCTTTCTTCTAGTGAGTCTCAGAGGTGCTACAAGATCTCTCTGCATAACCATTCCACAGACTAACATGGCTATATCTTTCAATTGTACCATTTCAGTCATGCTAAGTGGACTGTGGAAACAAGGGGCAGACATATATATATATATATATATATATGCCATGGCGTGTGCTACTTCACTTCCACACGCAAAGGGTTTGAATTTGGATTGGCATCCTCACACACCAGTGGCATATATATGTCTGTCCTGGTTTCCACTGCCCAGATGCGTCTGAGGAAGTAGACTGAAGTCTAGAAAAGCTCATGCTTTTATTCCCTGCGCATTTGCTGACCCATGTGGGTTTCTTGACTTTGAGACCTGCAGAAACCAAAACCCCACCCAAACCATTACTTCACATCTTTGGGCACAAGATGGTGTGCCAGGCGTCTCCAGCTCCCTTCCTCTTGCTCATTGCCTTTAAGACAGCCCAGTATCAACCTGACAGTGGTGTGATTTCTATGCAGCGGCAAGCCTTCCTGCCGATCTCTGCCATCTAGTGTTTGTTGTTAAAAACACAGTATCATGGGCAGAGGATAGATGCAATCATCTGGACATGGCAAGCGTGTTGCATAGGAAACCCAGGCTGGGCTCTCATTCACAATTGTTGTTCCTCTTGTTGCTCCTTATGAATGGAAGCCATCAGCAATTGGTTCGCCATGCTGATAAACATGTGCTTCAATGGCTGAGAGTCAGATAACATTACTTCTAGGGATGATTTATCACTGTCTGGTTATCAGTTGATCTTCCTGTTAAAATGACAGCAGCCATGTGTGATGTTCAATGGGATTTTGGACATGGAAGGACAGAACCCCACCTCATGAATGTTTGATAAAACAGTTACAGGTTAAGGCTCCCTTATCTGAAATGCTTCGGACCAGAAGTGTTTTGGATTTTGGATTTTTTCCTCCTCTCTCTTCAAATTTTGGGATATTTCTACATACATAATGAAATAGTTTGGAGATGGGGCCCAAGTATAAACACGACATTCATTTATGTTTTGTATCCGCCTTATAAACATAGACTGAAAGTGATTTTACAGTTTTGAATTTTGGAGTCTCTTGGATTTCAGAAATCTGGATCAGCTGTAGTAACAATATAAATATTCCTCAGAGCAAAAAGATTGTATAGATTTGCTTCCTTCCGGGCAAGACTACAACGGTTTTGTGTAATAAAACCCATTATCTATTTATTAATTGCATTTATGGATTGTTTTGGCGATTTCTTTTGCACAAGTGAATGTTGTGTTAAAATGACATTTTGCAGAAAAGCATTGCTTTTTGTACAAATTATGTTGTTTTGCTGTTTCTGTTTTGCTCATGATTAAGAAGTGCTGGTCTTTTTGTTCTTGCTTAGAGCAAAACCAAAAAGAAGTCGTGGTCATTGGCAATTTTTTGGGTGGGGTGTCTCACCATATTGATACACCATTCCTTGTTGAAGACAAGAAAACATGCTGGTATTCTTTATGTCCTCACTGAACATCTAGTCGTTTTTTCTTCAAGAAGAGTTCACACCTTTGTTCTTCCTTCACTTCCGGGGTTGAAATGCATTTTACCTTTCTCAAATGGCTTGCAATTGAGCTTTTCTTACTCAAAGTAGTAAAAGAGAGAAGGTTGGAATGGTGTACAATGCTGGCTGGGCAACCAACCATCTCATCTAATGCAGGAAAGAGGGTTGTAGGAATCACCAGTAGCAAAGCAACTAGAAAAGAATTGTTGGCAGGCAGACCTATCCCTTTCTGTTCCCCTTTTAAAAACTTCTTAGGTAAGTCATAGAAACATAACAATGGAAGGAGCAAGCCAGACCCAGAGGTGTCATTAGAGGGTGTGGGGGGTGCAGAATGCACCGAGTGACACCTCAGAGGAGGAATGATGCCCAGTCGGGACTTCCTCCTGGCATGGGATGGTGGTGCCCAATGTTGTTGCCAGTGCCCATCTTTTCTTTGTTTCCCTGCCTCGCTCTGCTGAAGAAGCCAAGGCAGCAGAGAAGGAGGAGTGACCCATGCCCCTTCCATCCCCTGTTGCCTCGCTTGCTTGCCCACCTGCCTTCCCCACAGGAGGCTGGGCAAGTGAGTGAGAGGGCAATAGAGGAAGGGCAGAGTAGGCTGCAGCCAACAGCTGGCAACCCTTTCATGGTCTGGCCATGTAGCGGGCAGCTATGAGGGGGGGAGGTGAGCGAGACAGTAGGAAAGATGGTAGGGAAGGCCACCACTGCCATCACTGGGTAACTTTGAGCAAGTCTCAGGGGAAGGCAATGGCAAACCCCCTCTAATAAATCTTGCCAAGAAAAGCCCATGATAAGTTCACCTTGGGTCGCCATAAGTTGGAAATGACGTGAAGGCACACAACGACAACAAACTGAGGTTTGCACTCCCCCACTCGTGCCTAAGGGGGAGCTGAGGCCAACTTTGCGTGTGTGACTAGTTGGTCCATATCATGTGCAGTTTTATTGCATCTTACTTTACATTTTAACTGACAGTGTAAAAAATCTTCTGCTATATACCTAAAAAGATGCGTGAGGCAACTCTGAGATTCTGAGGTAATGGGGTAACACTTCTTAGAAATTTGATACGAACTGATGAGTATAAAAGTGGGCTGAACGGATTCTCTAGCTTCCCATGACTCACCATAGATTTTGAAGTCCTTAAAACATAGATGACTAAAGCCTGCAGGAAAATGTGGCAACAGAAGGGACTGTATCACTTTACACACAGTGGGGATGAGTGAAAGTTTTTGGAGGATTCTTGTCCTGTACAAAAACACCAAAGCTTCCTGAAAATGGTGGACTAGTTTAATAGTTAGCAGGCTGGGTTAGAACTATTCAACTACGGTATTTCTTTTAAAAGTGCAGTTATTTCTCTGAAAAAGAGGAACATTAGAAGAAAGGGCATTTTCCACCTGCTAACAGAAGTGATATACCCTCCTCTACCAGCTCAGGATCCTTCAATGGGGTGCATGGTTAGAAAGTCTTTATGGGACATTCTGCACTTTCCATAGAATAAGGTGGTAGCATTCTGGACTGCACTCCTGAAGGCTGCAGGTGAATGAATCTTTTAAAGATATATGAATTATTAGATATATAAATCTAATACAGCAAGCCCTCCTTATCCATGGATTTTTTATCCATGGTTTGAAAAAACTCTAAATTCCAAATAGCAAACCTTGATTTTCTATTTTATATGAAGGGGCACTGTTTTGCTGTGCCATTGTATTTAATGGGACTGGAGCATCCACGGATTTTGGTATCCATGGAGGATCCTGGAACCAAACCCCAGCGGATAACAAGGACCCGCTGTAAATGACAATATCCAGGAGACAGCTCTTCTAAACCTTTCTCCCCTATATGCTAGCTTACTGCTTGGAGAAAGCTTTCATCTGAGTGGAAGAGTATACAAAACTATGGACCCATTTGAAGTGCTGCGTGTGGTCCACAATGTGGCTTCTTGATACTATGAAATTTCTGTAGAACAGCACTGAAGAGGTGAAGAATCTAGTGCTGGGGATGTGTGAAAGTGGATTGTTTCATAAAATTAATTAGTATTTGAGGTATGTGCCTAATATAGGTCAGATCTGGTAATTGTAATGAAAACACATTTTAAAAAATAGTCAAAATCAGGGATGTGGAGTTGGTATGCCAGATCTGTGACTCAAATTCCTTCATAAACAGCAGGTAGTATACAGATTTGGATCTGTTGAGTTTGATTCTGGGCCCCTGCGTGGATACCAAATTTTTTTGGATGATTATGCTCCATATTATTAAATGGTGGTGATGTGAATGCACCTGCTTCTCTGTTTCCATGTTCGCGTCACCACCACTAAATAATGTGGGTCTTGAAGGCAGTTGAATTTATGGATCTGGAGCCTCTGGGGGGCCCACTGAATATTTAAAAACAACATATTTACGGTAATAAAATAGTATACAATATATTTAGTTGATCAAAATTTCTTATTGGATTACATTGTTTTTATGTCATTCATCCATCCCCAACCGTTTTTATTCCATTAACTTGAAAAAAATCTAAAGATATTTATTCAGTGTGTAAAATTAACTAAGCATACTTTTTTTCACTATATATATATATGAACATGGCAAATTAAACTGTCTTTGTAAAAAGGGATACATGCATTTGAGGAAGCAGACCATGCTCATGGTTCAACTTCTTTTGATCAGTTAGTCTCAAAGGTGCTACAAGATTCCTTTACATATTGATATTCCAGACTAATATGGCTGTGTCCCTGAATTCTAAGGCTTCTTTGGTTTGAGTAAGTGGACATCTTTTAAGAATCATAGAATCGTAGAGTTGGAAGAGACCACAAGGGCCATCCAGCCCAACCCTCTGCCATGCAGGAACTCTCAATCAAAACATCCCTGACAGATGGTCATCCAGCCTCTGCTTAAACACTTCCAAGGAAGGAGATGCCACCATACTCCCAGGAAGGAGTGTGTTCCACTGTCGAACAGCCCTTTCTGTCAGGAAGTTCCTCCTAATGTTGAGGTTGAATCTCTTATCCTTTAGCTTGCATTCATTGTTGCTGGTCCTGTTCTCTGGAGCAGCAGAAAACAAGCTTACTCCCTCCTCAATATGACATCCCTTCAAATATTTAAACAGGGCTATCATATCACCTCTTAACCTTCTATTCTCCAGGATAAACATCCCCAGCTCCTTAAGTCGTTCCTCATAGTACCATTGATCATAGCACTAAGGAAGTGGATGTCCCCTGCTCTAATTGGGAGGTCTTCCCAGCAAATGGAAAGATTGTGGAGTACTGAAAGATAGCATCCAAAGTGGCACAAAACATTGGGAGGGATGCACTGTTGTGGCAGCTTGACATCTTGCATCCTGCCTAACCTTAAATATCCATTAGGTCTATGAAGAGAGAAGGAAGACCTGGGATTTGTTTTGAGGGCAATATTGATCTTAGCCAACCATGTTAAATTACCCTTAGAGCATTAGGAATAAAATCAGTGTGTGAACAAAGAAACAAACAGTGACTGCCCTGTTTTTCTAGTAAGGCGTGCCCTGTGTCTAGAATTATTATTTCAATATGAATGTTAAAGCTCAGAGTTATATGGATAGGTTTTGATTGGGTAGTGTGATTGTGCGGAGCAGTTTGGAACTCTCCTGGAGCCAGTTATATCATCTGTCAAGGGGTGGGAGAGGTCAGAGAGACAATACACAACCCTGAAAGTTGACGTGTGCTTGCAAGCTGAGAGAGACAGAGAGAATGGAAACAAATTAGAAATCTTTGATCCTTAACATTATGGCTGTCAAACTTGGGTCTTACAGTAACCTTAAGAAGTCAGTTGATTTGACTGTTGGTAAGTGAATACCTACCATACTGTATTTGTAAAGCTGGATTTTACTGTATTTATATGTTAATTTCTTCTTGTAGGTGGGCATGAGGGCGCTTTCTAAGAACTGCAAGTGGGTGGTACTGAATTAATATTTTATGTGACCTAATTTTAAAAGAACAGCTATTGTAAACAGTGCCTTTGTGTGTTTTCAAAACTCTTACGTTAAAATCATTAATTAGTTCAAATCATTTGCTTTTCCAGTAGATGTACAATGTTACCAGCATTTCTAATATAAAACAAATTAATTGTTAAGGTTCACAGGGGTTCAGATTAAACTATCTTAACTTTCTTATTCTTATGGATGCTACCTTGATTTGTATAAGAGTTAAATTGCAGTTCTGTATATATTTATCTGTGAATAAATCTTTCTGAATTTGGCCAGCTTATGTCTGCAATGAGGATTGTGCTGTTAAGTAGAAAATCTATGGGGAATTATATTGAAATAGTGTACTAATATTTGTGTATAAGAGAAAGATTGCGTTTTTTTAATATCATAATGAAGTAATGCAAATAGTTCACATGCTGCTATGGCTATTTGATATATATTTACTACTGGTATCACCAACACTCTAACATCTATAAAGACACATTCTGACAAATTGTGCTTTATTTAAAAAGTGCTTAATTCAAAAATAATTTTAAATTATATTACTTTGTAAAAAATTTGTTTATACCTAGCAAAAGTTCTCAAATCTGGATCTTACGTGTTCTATATTTCCTTCTGATTTTTTAAAATTGTGTAATTCTGTGCTTTATTCTGTAAATACTATACAAAGTGAGTACTTAGGTTCCACCCCCGTACCCATTCCTTAAACAGCTGGATGGAGTGCACACAAAGTTTGCTGCTGAGAGAGGAGAAAATAAAGCAAGGATTTAAAAAATGTAACCCAAGTACATTTTCTGAAGAAAAAAAATCTTTAGTTTCAAAAATGGTACCAAAATTAAACACATCTATACATTATTATTATTATCTTGAATAAATAGTTGTGCTCCAGTCTAGCAGAAGAGATGTAGAAAGAGAGATCCACATGCAAGCTTCCACACATGTAGCAGAGGTGCAACTGGGTTGTACATTGCTATCCACATTAGTGCTCTTCCAAACAGCACTAGAAAGGACAGACTGTATATTTGAATAAGGATATATATTTTCATGCAAGGTCTACGGTTATTACCAGTGACTTGCTGCCTGCAGTTAGAATTAGATTAAGGCCATAGAACTCGATCAAGACTTAGTCATTTTTAGAGTACTGTACTGAAATTAATGGGATTTAAATATTGATAGCCAAGGCTGCGTCCACACTGCAGAAATAATACAGTTGGACACTTCATTAACTACCACAGCTCCATCCTATGGAATTGTGGCACCAGAACTCTCTGACAGAGAAGGCTAAGTGTATCACAAAACTACAGTTCCCAGAATTCCATAGCATTGAGTCATGGCAGTTAAAGCAGTGCCAAATTGCATTATATTTGCAGTGTGGATGCAGCCGAAGTGAAGTATTCTTCATTTCACTGGTTCAACTCTGCTAAGACTGGATCCACTCTCTAGTCTTTTGTGGTCTTTTTAAAAACAAAGGGGAGGGGAAAACGTACCTACTTGAGGTGTGAACAAATTGGAAGGGGGGGCTTCCCATTTCAAGTTAGTAAAGCACTTGGAATCATGGGTTGTGTGTATGAATGAAGGGAAGGCAGGGTGGTTTGATTCAAATCTGGAAAAGAAAGATTGGTGCACATGAGAGGAAGACAAACAAGTAGAAGGCAGGAGTTCATGAATCTGAACGTACCACCAATTTCTTACATTTAGCAACAGGGCATCATTATATCTCTCTTCCAAAATTGGGTAGGATATTTGTCTACCACTGTCCTCCTTTGCCTTTTACAGCAATGTGATGGGAAGAAAATCAGGTGTTTGGCTTTTCATGTTAGCTTCTTTTGACATTCTTGTTGAATCTATAGGAATGGAAAAAACTGCCTCATATTGACCTGGACCTTGTTAAAGTTGGCTGATAGTGATTTTGGACAAGTGGTTTTCCTCGGCATGTAAAATTTCTGAGAATTTTAAAGCCATTGAAAAAGCTTGTTTTTCCCCCTTGATTTGTGTGTGTGGGGGAAAGTTGTGGATTTTTTTTAAAAAAAGTGATATTAGCATCCTTTACAGATTGAAAATCACCTTGTTACTTTAGGAACACAAAACATAATATGATATACAGTAGTTACATACCGTAATTTTGTTTGCTATAAAATTATATTTAGTATATTAAAAGTGCAGTTGAGTCAGACAGTAGTTACAAAAAGTACAGTGGTTGCAAAAAGTACATGAGAATAGTAGAACATTAGGCAATGATTTTATTGAACTAATTTTTAGATTTTAGATTTTAGCACTTGAGCTCAGTCACTGTTCTTGCACTTTCTGTGTGTCTGGAAATATTTTTTCAAAGCTTGATCAGTAGGGTAATGATATTGCCATTATCTGTTCTTACTTAATGGAAATGCAAGTACATTTTAACAGTATAAGGTCCTATTTCTGCTTTTTAATGAACGGAACATGGTTGGTTTGCTACTTGTAATTGTCCAAGTCTGTGTACTGTGTGGCTCTTATTACATTGTTTGGTTTTGAAGCAAAGGATTTTCTAAAGAGTTTTAGTTCAAACAATAAAAAACATTTAAGGCAAGACTAAAGACCTTATCACACTAGCGAAATCCCGCTGGGAAACGGGATTTAAAATAGATTTAAAATAGAAAACTCCTGCAAATGGGGGTACTGTATCAGATGACCTTATTGCCAAAGTGAAATAACACGAAGTTAAAGCGAAGGCAAAAGGGACAAAAACTGCAGCTTTACTTTTGGAACTTCCCGAAAGTAAAAAGCTGCTGTTTTTCTCCCTTTTGCCATTGCTTTAACTTCGTGTTATTTCACTTTGGCAATAAGGTCGTCTGATAAACTACCACATTTGCGGTTTTTTTTTTAAAAAAATCTAGTTTAAACCCTGTTTCCCAGCTGGATTTGGCTAGTGTGATCTAATATTTCATATTGTGCATCTGATGGTACAGAGTTGAAATACACACACACAAACACACACACACACAAAAGATCATTTATTTCAATTTTCTTCTTACTGTTAACTTTTAATCCAAATTATACCATGGCAATGTAAATGGAAAGTTCTGGACATCTTCAGAATGTCTGGACAATCTCAAGATGTCCACAAATCTTTTAGGTATGATCTAGCCACACTTTTAAATCTGTTAAACATAGAGAGAAAATGTTAAGCATGTTCCCCATTAAAATCAGTGGGATTTATAAGAGTTTAGTATGTTGACAGTATAACACATTTGCTTTTTATGAATTAGAAATATAGTATGTACTTTGAGGAAAAGGTAGACTACATTTATTTGGGGTGATTTTCATTGTTATGTTTTTACTAGCATTTATGGTGTGCCCGCACTGTAGAATTAAAGCAGTTTGACAGCACATTACTTGCCATGACTATTCTACAGAATCCTGGGATCTGTAGTTTGATGAGGCAGCAGAGCTCTCTAACAGACTAAGCTGAATACCTCACTAATCTACAAACTCCAGGATTCCATAGGAAGTGGTGTCAAGCTACTTTAATTCTGCAGTGTGAATACATCCTTAGAAACCTTGGAAACTCCCCAGCTTTGTGTCATCCTATCTGGGCAATGAAGTCCATAAGCCCTGGGCTGGGATTAACCAGTCCAGATGCCGATCTGGCAGTCCCAGACTAATCCCAACCAAAAGGGGCCTTACTCCAGTCCAAAAAGACTGTTTGCTATGGAGTTTCCAGGAAACTGTGGCAAGAGCTGGCAGGCTGGATGGTCCTGCACCCCCTTTCTGAAGGCTCCCACTGTGGCTTCTGATTTTGGAATCATAGAATCATAGAGTTGGAAGAGACCGCAAGGGTCATCCAGTCTAACCCCCAGACATACAGGAAATCTAAATCAAAGCATCCCTGACAGATGGCCATGCAGCCTCTGTTTAAAGACCTGTAAGGAAGGAGACTCCACCACACTCCAAGGGAGTTTGTCCCACTGTCGAATAGCCCTTACTGTCAGGAAGTCCCTCCTAATGTTGAGGTGGAATCTCTTTTCCTGGAGCTTGCATCCATTGCTCCATGTCCTAGTCCTCCCTGGAGGAGAAAGCTCCTTCAGGGCCTCACCAAGCTACAGTCCACAGGATTCCATAAGAAGGGACCATGACAGTTAAAGACAAATCATACCACTATATTTATGTAGTGTCAAAGATCTCAGTTCTGTGCTTCTAGATGGTAGTTTCAACTGCTTTACCTAGAGACTATGGGCCCAAACAGACTGGCCAAAATAAAGCTGCTTTGGGTCACTTTGGAGGTGAAGAACAGTCTTAAAGACGGCACTGGGGACATAATGGATCTGCTTTGTACACTTTAGTGATGCAGTTTTGTCTAAGATGGTTCCATGGGCACCTGCAACAGTTGTGAACATTCTTCCTCAGCAGTGAAACAAAGAGGTGGAAGGGACTTGGTGTGTACTTGAAGATGGGGTGGTGGGATGTTTACATAAGTGATAGTTTGGTTTGGTAAAGGACGACCTCTTCCCTTCCCCTTGTCTTGTACTGAGAATGGCAGCAAAGGCTGAGCGGTGAAGTCCCCCCCCCCCCCCAATCTGTTCTGCAGCAAAGCATTCCATGTACAGCAACACACAGTTTGTATGGGCTCAATTTTTTTCTTAGTGCAGCTTGTGGGAAGTTCCGGTTATATATTTCATCAAATATAGAAGAATTATTTATTTATCCTAAATGATGTTTGGTCCAGTAGTTTAGACAGAAGTAAGGTGGAATTAAATATTTGTAAGTTCTGTAGTTGATTTTTAAAACATTAAAAGTTGTTTATCAGTACCTTTGGGAGCTGTTAGTCCTCTGGTGACTTGCAAGGTGATGTCTTTAACACTAGCAATTGTAACTAAATTTTCTTTGCAATTCAAAGTGTGAAATATCTTTTATTGAAGCGAATTTGAGATGGAGAGCCAATTGTCGCTTTATTACTGTATAAAAAGTGTCATATCTGATTTCTGAATTCAGGAAATTGCTTCTTTAAGAAAAGACTGCAGGAAGCTCTGGATGGGGCAGTTTGGGAAACTATTGAAATGGTCTTTGTGGTCTAAGATGACTGTGACTATTGAGGTATCACAGTCCAAATAGGAAGCTTAATGAGGACATGCAGGGTTGTCCCGCAGCTGGAAAAAAACACTGAGGATAAAGACCATTAAGATGAATATAGGAATAGCAAATAAATTACAGTGATGGCAATTGTTGAGGGAGATTATCAGTAGAATCTTAAACATGTCTGTTCAGAAGTAAATCCATTGAGGTAAGCCCAGTGTTGTTTATGCCCAGGTAAATGGGTTTAGGATTGCAGTATTAGAGTAAGCTTTTGAGTTACTGCAGAGTTCCAAATCCATCTAATAATGTGAAATATTTATCTCACCTAGGTTTCTAGGCATTAACCCACATATAATTATGCCTTCTAAATTTCAACTTACAGTTGTAACAGTAGAAACTGAGTGTGAAAAGCACGTTTCCCCTGCTATAAGGGAAGCTTGGAAGCTATTGCATTAATAGGTGGTAATGAGATTATAAATGTAAGCAAAAGAAAATACAGAACACAAGAAACCCACGTTGAAATCTATTTTCTCATTAGCAATTGCAGCTCCAGTCACCTGCCAGTTTCCCCAGGTGTGTTCTGCCAGGAGGAGTGGTGCAAGGGGAAGAAGCCGCTCTGATAGCTTTTAGGGCTGAAGGGTAGGGTATAAGTACTCTAATAAATAAATAAAAATAAAGTGTATTCTAGAGAGGCACTTGCCATCTCTATTATCATCCCACCCCCTTCAAGCAGCATTGTCAAATGTCTGTGCTCCCTTTTGCTGTCTGTGGTGAGATGGGTTTTTTTTAGACCCTTTAGATTTTTTTGACTGAACAGAAAATTGCATAGAACTCACTGAATTCATCACACGAAGAAAACTCGCTGTCTTTCCTGACCTGTTGTTAGATGCTTTAAAATCTCAAAAGGAAACCTTGCAACTGTTGGCCTTATTCATGGTGTTTCATTATTAGTGTGCGTGTGCAAGGTTTTATGTGTTCAAGGAACTCTGGACTGTGAAGCAGTAGAAGTGTATCTGAACCTGCCCTAATACACATGAGATTTTCAAAGATGTTTAGTGATTTTGTTCCCCCCCACCAGCTTTTGCTTAGGCATGCAAATTAGCTTTGGGCATACTGTGGCTTTCAGTTACATATTCAGGTAAGCACATTAGATCTGAAAATGCCTGTTGTCTTCAGTAAGAGATGCTAGATGCAGAGAATTCTGAACACCTGACCCCTTCATTTAGATGCTGCTTGGGTGTACAGACTTTAAGGGGGGGGGGGAATGACATATTCATGGGTGCAGAAGACTTTCTATGACGCAAATCAGTCTCCCTAGCAACGAAACAATAGCATAGCGCTTTCTCTCTTAGAGGGTGAAAGAACATGTGCCTGAAACATTCACTTTTATGGCATAATTATCAACTGTATTTAAAGAGAAATGATTGCTTTTTTCGTCTTTGTTTATATACCATTGTTTCGTTTACTTGGCTTTTAAACTCACAACCAAGTTCATAAGTCAGGTAAGGAACATAACAGAAACCACACACAACTTGAATTGTACTATTATATATATATGTGTGTGTGTGTGTGTGCCTGTACAGTCAATGAACCATGAAGGTGTTGCATCCATTTTTCATACAGCCTCTTCTTACCCAGCCACTGGTTCCAGTGAAATCTTATGGGTCCCTCCCCAGTGTTGCTACTGGTTTTGTGTGAGTGTTACAGTTATGGTTATATTACGGCCCAAAGACCCAACAATGCAAGCAGCAAGATTACAATGTTAAATATAAAATAGATAAAGAGGAAGTAAATTCACCAGTGTAGAATATAGGAAGTAAAATACACCACAGTGTAAATATATAAAACTAGGGAAGGTTAAGAGCAATATAGCTACACGTTTGTTAAGCTCCATCCTATTGAAACGGTGTGATTGAATTGCTCTAAGGATACATCACCACTATCCTGGCTGATTTTTGATATTTCACTCTCTCTGATCTTAATGTCCATTGAGAGGAACTTAGCAACTGATAAATAAACATTTGAACATATATCTTCAAACAAAAATTAAACATAAAACTTTTCCAAGGCAGCTTAGTAGAGCAGAGAATGGTTGTTTTATGACTCTGGCTGTAGAAAGTGCAAGGTAATAAAATTTTTGATACTGTTTTGTCTGCATGAGACTCTCATGGGCAGAGAATATTGAAGTTGGATCTGAGAGAGTCTTTCTTCAAGTTTCTGAAATTCTTATGAACTCAGACCTTTTTTATTACTAGAGTACTTATACCCCGCCCTTCAGCCCTAAAGGCTATCAGAGCGGCTAAATCCATCCTCTTTGTTAAAATAGGTGAGGGAAGCCCACTTGCACAAGACATCTCTGCATGAACTGAGAAGACTTAGCCATGCAATCCCACTCAACGATGAAACCCAATGAGTGAACGTTGCCCAGTCAAAATCTCTCAGAGTAATCTACCTTGTGAAATTGGTTGTGAGAGGAGACAAACCATATATGTTATCTCAAGCTCCTTGGAGGAAAATTAAAATGTAAATGCAATATATATTTTTAAAATTGTTTCTATTTTTTTTTAATTAGACCACATCTACATGGGATGACTGTGGGATGGCCTTTCAAAATCAACATCAGAGCTTCAGCCTCCTCTTCCTTTGGAAGGGAGTCATTGTGACCTATGTTATAGGGATTTTGTTAAATAATAATAGTGGGATTGTGAAGGCTAGTGACTCGCCCATTAACATAGCATAGTTGGTTTGGAACACATTGTAATGGACCTCCACATGAACTATACTGGGATTCTTAAAAGCGAGAAATAGATATCTTAATCTGTTTCAGTAAAAACGACAAGGAAGTGTCTTACAGCATCTTAAAAGACTGACTGGTTTGGCACAAGCTTTCATAGATTCCCCCACTTCATCAGATGTAAATAGGATAAAAATAGGACAGATAACATTCTGTGAATGATGTGGAGTAATTGCATGTTAAAAGCTTTGTCTGGAAGTATCTGTAGTGCTAACATATCTGAATTTATGAGAATCTTTTCTTTATAGGGATATTTATGTTTTTCCTTTACCCTATAGCTAGTTTTCTGCCTTCCTTTGGGTTTGAAGAATTGTGAAGCACCCTCATACAGTGTGAATAACCTTTACCTAAATCTGAGGTGGAAAACATCCCCACCTTTAAGGGCCATATTTCCTAAGGATGAATCTATTGTAGAATGCATGCCGTCAATGATGCATGCTGGGGATAGATAGAAATGGGCAAGACAAACTCTTCTTTCTCTCCAACATCTCTCATCTCTGTTACTTCCTTCTCTCTTTCTTTCCCATTCAGGTAGCTGGCGGAGGGGCAGATACCTCTTGTCAGATATCTGAATTTGCTGTTTAAGTTCTTATAGAGTGTGTTTGAAATAGCCACATGCTATCCTAGGGTTGCAAGTTTTTGATCTAAAGGAAATAGTTCATTAATAGCATAGTTTCTGGCAGGTAGATTTTGAATAAGAAGACCTCCGATGTATACAGGCATAAATTATGCGAAAGAAGTAAGAAAAGATAAATTAGGACATGAATTACATTGTGGGTGAAGCATACAGTATTTGCCATTGTGAGAAATACTGGTTATAAATACTAGCCTACTCTGCAGTATTCCACTCTCTCAGAAAAAAACCGAGTTGCTGAAATAGTTTCTAAAGAATCAGTTGCTTTTGCTTAATCTCTCCTGTTGATATTTGAGTTCCTTTTTGTCTGTTTGATCAGCTTCTCTTCTCCTTCATTTGTTCAGAATGCTTAGAAAACCCAGTATAAAGCATTGCTGTCCCTAGTCTTTCTGATTAAGATAGTGGTAGTGTTAGAATTTTTTCTTTGCCTTGATATTGGAAATGACCCTGTTTCAAAACAGTGCCAACTCCCTTGTGGCCATTGCTGTTTCAGTCTTGTGCTTCAAATAGGTACTGTACTGTACTGAACTGTAGTTTTTTATTGCAAGGAGAAAACCATTTCGTGCAGACTCAAACACCTTTCCCTGGTTTTGATGGAGATGAACACAAACTGTCAGCAAATGCACACTGGCTTACACCTGTTCACTAGAAAGCATGGATGAGGCTTAGTGAAAAACAACATTTCTTAATATTGCTGGTTCTTGAAAATTTTTGAATGGATGGGAAGACCTTTAATGCAATTTTCAAAAAACTAGTCATGTTAGTCCCTTGCAGTATAGAAAGGAGAAAGGTAAGGGGAGGGGGAAAAGACAAAAATGAATGTGACAGCACTTTTAATATTAACTGGTTTTTTTTATTTTAGCATGAATTTTCATGGATATAAACCCGCTTCTTTGGATGCAGTACCAAGTGATTTTGAGACTTCAGGTATAAAGAGTATTTTTTCTTGGATTTACAATCGACACTTCTCACAGGAAGTGAAACATTTGGGATCTAGCCAACAGGGCTAAATACCCTAAAGGTGCCATATTCCACATCTTGGAAGCTAGGCAGGGCCAGCTCTGATTAATGCTTGGATGGGAAACTGCCAATGAATACCAAGTGCTATAGACTATATTTCAGAGGAAGGAACTGGCAAAACCACCTCTGAGTATTCCTTGCCTAAGAAAATACTGTATGATATTCATGGGGTTGCCATGAGTCAACAGGTGATTTGAAGGCGCACACACATTATTAGAAGACTCAGTCAGAATAAATGTGATACACTTCTAACTATAATGAAATAGTGCAACAAAAATGTGTAGCATACAGAAGCACCTTCTAGTGATTAAGCCACTTCAAGTTGCTCTCCGGCCAAAGTTCGACAATGTAATATTATGTCCTGACAGTAAGGGCTGTTCGACAGTGGAACACATTCCCTCAGAGGGTGATAGAGTCTCCTTCCTTGGAGGTCTTTAAACAGAGGCTGGATGGCTATCTGTCGGGGATGCTTTGATTTGGATTTCCTGCATGGCAGGGGGTTGGACTGGATGGCCTTAGTGGTCTCTTCCAACTCTACGATTCTACGATTCTAACAAGTCTAGGTTGTACTTCATTTCATATTGTGGGTTTGAGGTTACACTGATTCAAAGAGAGTTGTGTACAACAATCCTAGTGCATAGCCCAATCGTTTAAATGTTGGACTATGACTCTAGAAGCCAGGGTTCGATTCCCAGCTCATCCATTAAACCCACTGGGTGACTTTAGACAAGTCAATGCTCTCATTCTTAGAGGAAGGCAATGATAAATCTCCTCTGAACAAAACATGCCAAGAAAACCTCATGATAGCATCACCTTATGGTTGTTGTAAGTCAGAAATTATTTGAAGGCACACAACAGCTACAGTCAGCCCTTCTTATACACTGATTTTTTATACATGGATTCAAGCATCCATGGTTTGAAAATGTTCAAAAAAAGTATAAATTTCAAATACCAAATCTTGATTTTCCATTTTTTAAAATAAGGGACACCATTTTGCTATGTCATATTTAATGGGACTTGAGCATCCACAGATTTTGTTATCCACGGGGTATCTTGGCACCAAACTCCAGTGTGTAACAAGGGGCCACTGTACAGCAATGGCGCTGGTTGGGGAGTGGAATAAGACATTGTTTTACAACAACACTGCAGTGATTGTTGGTGCTATTGTCTTTATTTTGCAAGTGATGCTTAACTTTTAAAGACCGAAATGTATTTGGCCCTAAGCTCAACTCCATATATTAAGATATGAGAGAAGGACTTGTTTACTGTTATGAAATTCTGAAGAATAAACTGTTGGGGAATATTCTTGACAATATTCTCCGGCAAGGTTGGTTTTGAGAATTTTCTCTTTGACACTTGTTAAATGTATTTTAGGCTCTGTACAGACAAGCCAAAATAAAGCTGCTTCGGGTCTCTTTGGAGGTATGTTGTTTAAATGATGCATGCGTCTTAAGAGTCCAGAAGCGCACCAAAGCCACGCTCCAGCCCTTAGGACTGCGGCTTCTGGACTCTTAGGACACACACATTATTTAAACAACATACCTCCAAAGAGACCCGAAGCAGCTTTATTTTGGCCTGTATGTATTTTATTTAATTTTTTACTATTTATTAATGTGTTTCTTCAGTATTACTTTAAAATCATGAATGTTTCCAGTTACTAACAAGAAAATGAGCCATATCTTTCTCTTTTGCATAACTTCATCACATTGTGCACTTCATGTATGGCACACGAACTATCAGAAAGTAGCCTTTCAAAATTACTGAAAGGTTCATGAATTTTGCAAAAAAATTTTTTGGGGAATTGTTATTCCTTTAGCAATAGTATTTATGAGTTTGTGTACTTTTGCATCCATGACACACACACACGTGTGTGTGTGTTTATATATGGACAGGACAGGACAGGTGATTTTTCAAGCTGTTCTTGCTGGAGTTAGGGTGACCATCTGGCAACAATTTTTTTTTAATTCTCCTTTCTTTCCTCTTCCAAGAGGGCAGGAAGGAGAGAGATGGGGAGAAATAGAAGAAGTAGCAACAGCAGGGTAGGGATCGAGCAGATGGTGAGTGTGGCAGAAATGAGGAGTGGGATGGAGCAGGGCATAGACATTAGGGAGGAAGATGGAGGAGAGCAACTGCAGGAGGACGGAGGATGGATGGTGGGGGTGATGCAGAAGAAGGGGGTGTTTTACAGAGGCAGGAGAAGTTTGATAGCATTCTGGAATGTTCTTTAAAGTTTTCATGCCGACTGGAATGTTCAAAACCTAATTTAAAGTTAAATGTGACTTTTAAGTGGAGTTGAATGCAGTAGTTAGAGAGATAATTAAAAAAAATAGAAAACTAAAAAATGTGAAGAGAATAATCTTTCTGAAACCATTCTGAGAATACTCATGAGAATATTCTCATTATGTATCACTAGACAGACTCTGACTCCTTTTGTTTGATGAAATCAGATTGACAGAACAAGGCATTCTCAGAAGTGGAATTTCCTCTCCACAGCCCTAAGCAGGGCTATACAGGCTGTTTGTTTTGGCCCTTAATCTACCAAGACTTTTTTTAGTGGTTGGTGGACCAATATTTTAATTAACATTGTTTGCTTCTTTGTTATGTTGTTGTAAAACTTTGATGTGTGGCTGAAATTTATTCAGGTATGTTCCATGGGTTTTTTATATGCTAATTCTTAGCCACTGTGAGGCACTCTTTTGCCACGTGGCAAGGAAACATAAATTTAAAAATAAATATATAAAACTTAGAAGGATGGGTTGTTAACAAAATAAATTCTATTCAAGGAGGTGATGGGCTGTGGCGAATATTCTGTAGGTAAATTTCCTTCAAGAGAGGAAGGCAGGAGAGTACTAATAAACAGACAGCAATACAGATAATATTGTGGATAATTCTTGGAATAATGACAATATTGCTGGGAAAAATTGACAGCAGTAGGAAAAGAGGAAGGCTATATTACAGATGAAGTGACTCAATAAAGCAAGCCATAGCCCTGAGTTTTGCAAGCCCTGAATAGATCTGTTAACTGGTTAACAGTTAACAGCTGTACTCTGTTAACCGTTATTCTGGAAGTCTCTCGTTCATATATTCTCCATAAATCAAAGATAACTTCATGGCACTCGCAATACAATGCAATTGTAGATGTTGTGGTAGAGAGTACATGGAAAAATATTATTTTCGCAAAATACAATATTTTGTGTTAGTATTTATTCTTGGAAGTATTCAACTGTAGTGCATATTTATGTACTTAAAACTAAACATTTAATAATTCATTGGGAGTCATGTGGCCTAAATCCTGTTGTTAATCCCAACCAGATTCAATTGGAATTTAATAAATCAAAATGTAAGTTCAATTGATTCAGTGGGCCAACTCTGTTTGGAAGTAACAACTGGATGTAGGCCAGTGATTTTTAATTGGTTACATGGAGAATGGGGCTAATACGAACACTAGGGTAGTTTATTATCTAAGTTGTTACTCCAAGACTAGGTCTTTCGAGCACCAAGCATTTTAAAATTCTGAATGCATATGAGATGTTTTCTTCCTTAAGTGTAAGGAATGTTAGTTTAGGTTTTTGATGTTATACCCCTTTGATCAAAAAAGTAGGTATGTTATATATGGCAGTATAAAAAAAGGGAGAGAAGAAACATGGGGGCACCTTTAAGACTAACTGGTTTTTATTTTAGGATGAGCTTTCATGGATATAAACTCACTTCTTCAGATGCATTACCATGTGGTATTAAAGGCTCAGGTATATGGCATGTTTATACAGTTGTGGGAGTAGAATAGAATGCAATCGATCCAGAAAGATGCAAAATATGCTCCTTGCCCTAAATTTTCAAAGGGCTGGGTGAAATGATAGAAGTCTTCCATAAATTTACAGTGGTCAGTTAGCACTGATGTGTGAAAGTAATAAATCTGCTTCACAGAAGTCAGTTTTGCTTCTCTCTCTTTCTTTTGTTATATGTGCAAAATATATATTACCTTATATTAATAGATATAGTTAGCCACAAAGCCATTGTATTTGTTCATACGTATGCTTGTGCACTGGAATAGTGAATATAATTCAATTCAGATGTTTCTCTTTCTAGCCTTCCTTTAAAACCTCTGTTCATATTTTCAGATGGGTGGGTTTTTTTGTTTGTTTGTTTTTTTCTGGCTAGTGTCCTATACTTAGCATCACTTGTGAGTGATGTGTAAATAGGATTTACAGTACTTCCTTTCAACAAGAATATATATTTAATTGTGAGCTAGCTGCATGTTATGATACTTCAAATTAAGAAATAGTGGTGGGCTTGCAGGTGAATTTTTGCAAAACATTTTGCTCTCCGTGGCTGTTTTCAGTCTTTTTTTCTAGCCATGGAAAATGCATTTCTCCTTGGATGGATAGAATACCTATTGCAGTGCTCTTTCACTTCTCTATTTCCTTGCCTACCATTCAAAGGATGTAACATAGTTGTTACAGTGGGTGATTCTTCCCAGGCTGAGGTTGTGGTCTGTAGTATTCAGCCTCTGTTAGCAGGCAAATGGCTGATTAAGCTCCTATGAAAAGGCATGGCTGTACAAAGTATGAGAAACACATACTTCATGCAATCTTTATATAGATAGTAACCACAGAAGGGAGCTTTGGAGGCTGGAAGACTGTGAACTAGGCAGACAAAGGAAATGTGAGGTCGGAGTGGCTGTGTAGGTCTGTAGGAGGAATGCTAAACTGAGCAAAACCCCAGAAACTTTGGCTACAAGTCTCTAGTGTCTTTGAACTTCATTATGAAGTGATGTTGTGAAAAACATTGGCATTCATGAAAGTGTCCATCCACACCAGCATGATATTAGCAGGGCCTTTGTTTAAAAAAAAAAGCTAATTAATATTTTAAAAATATTGATTATGCATTTAAAGATGTTTTAGATTTTCTTTTCTTTAATTTTATGAGAATTTAATAAAATCTCTCTCTCTCTCTTTTCTTAGCTCCAGTGATAAACCGGTTCACTAGAAGAGCATCAGGTCAGTGTTCTATATTTGCATATTTTGTTTTCCCTGCTATTGAAACATTTCCAATTTGTTTCTGCTTTATTTAAGAATGCTAATATTACCTATTTTAGAATTGATTTCTCTTTAGCTCTGCCTTTTTCTCCCCACAGGAAAAAAAATGAAATAGTGGTGCTGTGATAAAACCTTGGGAATTTTCTAGGTAGAGAGGATAGATGTCAGGCATTAAGTAATTTTAAGTGGCTGTCATGAAACTACACATGGACAGTTGTTTTGTGTTAGTGTGCACCTCATTTCATACAGATGTGTGCACTCTCTCAAACATTTGTAAGAATCTTTTCTGTAGAGCAGTCTTTCTCATCATTTTTATGCTGGAGGAATTCTTGCAATAATTTTCAAGACTTTGAGAACCTTGGTATAAAAATTATTATACCTGCAGCTCAAACAAATGCTGTTTTCCCCCCAGTCAATGATCTCTTTTGGAACATGGGGTTTCTAGGGAACCCTGGTTGAAGAACGGTGCTCTAGAGTGTTAGACATAGCAGAAATAAAATTATTTTCTGCTACTAGTTGAATAGTGGTCGAATTGTGAAAATCCAAAAACTTCTCAATCTGAATGTTATAGCATCTTCCCAAATATCAGAGTCCATTGTGAAGGCTCACCAAGAAACAAGACTAGAATTTTAATACTTGCATTAATTATTATCTTATCCCTAAATACATGCTGAAAGCAAAAGCATTTACATTTTTTATATTATAATAATCTGCAGGGAAAATACCAAAGAATCGTGCTTCAAGTCCAAGAGCAAAGTTCCAGAGCTCCCTGTAATCAATTCACATGTGACAGAACTTCTATTTATTTACTTTATCATATTTTTCGCTTCCCTTTTAGGATGCTCCTCTTTCCAAATTAAGACAATAAACCAGTATGTAAAGCAGCAATATAATGGGATTCTATTAAAGGGGGCCTCATTAAATTGCTCCTTTAAGTCCTGTTTTGGGAGAAAAGCAGGATATAAACAAATCAGTCAATCAATCATATGAACCTTTACAGCAATAAAGCAGCAAGTAGCAACATTAAATTACATTAAAATAACATCAGCAGTTTTTTAAAAAAAATGCTTATTAAAAGTCAGTGTCATGACATTGCCTCAAAACAAATCTTTTCCAAAGAGTCTCCAGTGTACAAAAGCATTTTTCTTTTATCCAGTAAGTCAATTTCTTGGACAGTCTGAAGAGAAGATGACATTTGAACAGGACAAAACTAATGTTGAGAGATTAGATTTCCTGATAAGAATGGTCACAGCTATGTTTTAAAATCATGCATGTAGAAGTAAAAAAAAGCAATACATCTCCCCAAATCAGAGTGGTTGGGATCATTGCACAAAAACCTATGAAGAACATTAAAAACCTGCTTTTTATGTGGCTCTGTTTTCCAGAATTCTATATTTATTGCTGAAATGGATGGTATATTTCTGATATTTTTTAGCTGTGTGGGTTTATCTGTGTTAGATACATGTTTAAGGATTCACTTTTTCTTGGCAGAGCTTCCAATTAAATACACAGAGGTTAATTGTAGAAGAACCTGCTGACAATAATGTTGGCTGTTAATTATTGAGCAGATATTCCAGCCAACATGCTGTGACGATTAACAGTTTTTTCCTTCAGTATAGCCATAATTGGCCACAGCAGCTGTAATGACACAGTTCCACACAAAACAATCCCCCTCTCACTCAAAAGGCTTCCTTTTTTTAGTGGTGCACTTGCCAGCCCCAGCCCCCAAAAGGGTTTCTGAATTTGGGGGAATTTAAAAAGGGTTAGTGGGGGGGGAGTTGCTTGGTATGGGAGTGATTTTGCATCATTGCCTCTTGGACCATATCTGTGAAAGTCAGGATTTTTTCACAGCTGATTCAAGTCTTTCACATGTGAAAAGGAAGAAGAAAAGAAATGGAGGAAGAGGGGAAGTAGTTTACTTGCACTAGTTTGATTGAAGCCCATGGAAGGTGGGCGTTAGGTGTGGATAGACATGCATTATGATGTTACCTGCTCCACTCTTCAGGAGGGTAAAAAGAAAACTAGTCTAAAATCTATCTTTTCATCACATATTTTTTTGTTTTGCCTTCACATTGTTTCCATTTTATGGCAATCTTAAAGTGAAACTATTACAGGGTTTTTTGGCGAAATTTGTTCAGAGTGAGTATATCTTCCTCTAAGGCTGAGAAAGTGTGATTTGCCAAAGGCTACCCAGTGGGCTTCCTATGCCAAGCAGGCACTCAAACGCTGGTCTCCCAGGTTTGGGACAAGGTAGAAGTCAGCTCAAAATCTGATCCCTTTTTATTAGTCTTTTATTAACAGAGTAGTGGGACAGGGGAAAAGAAAAGTCCTTTTGTCCTTCTGCTCTTTCCCAACCCCAAACAACATTACAAATTCTTTGTCTGGTCAACTGGAGCCCTGAACAGGAGTGTTTTCTATTCAGCATTTGATGGCAACATTTTGTTTCAGGTTCCCCCATCCAAATTTAAGGCAATATTTTTTTCTGAGAATAATAATAATAATAATTTGTTTTATTTATATACCGCTATTCCAAAGATCATAGCGGTGAACAGCAAGTAAGCTAATTAGCAAGTAAGCTAATTTGCCCCCAACAATCTGGGTACTCATTTTAGCGACCTTGGAAGGATGCAAGCCTGAGTCGAGCTTGGGCCCTTTGCTGATCTTGAACTCGCAACCTTGTGGTTTCGAGTAAATGGCTGCAGTACAGGCATTTAACCACTGCACCACCAGAATCATCCACTGCTGCTTGGAATTATTGTCTGTGGGTTTTAAAAGTATTGATTCTCTTGTTCTTTGAAAGATATCATTTCCAGAAAAGAAATGAAGACCAAAATTGCTATCAGAATTCAATAAATGGTGTGTGCCAATTTGAATTTAATAGGGTATAGAGTCCCACCATGGCATTGCCTTTCTCTGGTGGTATCACTGCATAGTCTTTTGTGGCTATGCTGCTGGTAGAGTCTCCTGCATCAGACATGGTTTTGCAGAGGAACCTAGCTAAAAATGCCAGAAGGCTACTAGACAAGAGCAGTAGTGAGGGATGCTACAGAATTTCCAGTTTTTATGTACATTTGTGAAAACTGGACAGTGAAGCAGGGTGACAGGAGGAATATCAATTCACTTGAAATCTGATGCTGGAGGAGAGAATTCTGCAGAACCATTTTCTGCCAAAAAGACAAATAAATGAACCCTAGTGCCGATCAGGCCTGAATTCTCCCTAGAAGCCAGAATGACTAAATTGAGACTATCACACTTTGGACGTATCAAGGGACACATGATCTACAAGCAAAGATAATAATGGGCCCAAACAGACAGGCCAAAATAAAGCTACTTCGGGTCACTTTGGAGGTACGCTGTTTAAATTATGCATGCGTCCTAAGAGTCTGAAAGCAATGCAAAAGCCACACTCCAGTCCTATGGACTGGAACACAGCTTTGGGACAGACTCTGGCCTCATAAGATGCGAGTCTCATTTAAACAGCATACCTCCAAAGTGGCCTGAAGCAGCTTTATTTCGGCCTGTGTGTTCAGGCCCAATGTTTGGTATAGTGGGGGGGCTATAGGAAAAAAGGAAGACAGAATAACAGGTGGTTAGGCTTGATCAAGGAAGCCACAGTCCTGAGTCTGCAAGATCTTAAAAGGGCTATTAATGACAGGATGCCTTAGAGGCCTCTCTTTCATGGGATCACCAGAAGTGGAAGCAGACTTGACCGCAATTAGCACTAAAAGACGCACATTTCTCTAGTGTTATTCAGTTTGACGAGTATGAGAGACTACCAGTCTGAGTTTGTTCTGCAGACACTGTTGCACAGATGCATGTGCATCTGAATACATATATGTATATATAGGTCTGTGTTAAAATCGGGAAGAAGGAGTTAAGAATAAATTAATATTGTTGCCAATTAAATCATTTTTAAAATTCAGACAAATCCAGCAGTTGTTTGAATATGTAGAGGAGGAAGGTCTGAGATCAGCTTTTCTGGAATTTCTTTTCCTCAAAGTAAAGTATCAGTCTAGCTCTCTGGTGCTTGGGAGGGAAAGGGGATATGGTGTTTCTAATTGTGTAAAATTTTCTATGTCTCCATTTCTTTGATAAGTTATTTTTATAACTTTATTCAATACAGTTCAGTGGAAGGTATTTCAGGATAGCTAAACACACCAAAGGGCAGGAAAAGGCGTGTTTCTCGCAAAACACTGGGCAGAATAATTACTGTATATTTTGCTGCATAACACCATTCATATGAGAGCTAGAAACTTGCTTTTTAAAAATCAACAACTTTTAAATCCAGGTAAGATGATGGCCCAAATGAGCACCAGTTGTCATGCCTAGTTAGTGGGTGAAAGAGTGAAGTTCATTTAATAAGATAACTTGGTGTTAGAAGTATATTCTAGAGTCAACATGTAAAATTCTAAAGATACCAGTGAAATACTTACTGTTTTTATTGCATTACCCTGATAAAATTCTTACTAGCTGATGTTGATGCAGTTCAGATAAATTGCAAGTGTATCAACTTGGGTTTGATAAATTGTTTATGTGCTTTTTGTCAAGAGAGCAATTGTGAAAGCCAATTTGCAAGTTCACCTGTCAAAATTTGGTTCAGTAGTGAAAGCTGAAACTCACAGGTGCTTTATTGTAACCTGTCTCATATTTTGAGCTAGGGAGGAAGGATGAAATGCTTTGTATCTCTAAAATTAATTATCAGAAGTGAAATCTTGTACAGCAGAAGGCTGTACTGTACAAGATTTCTCTTTCTCTTCCTTTTTATTTTTTTTTCTAACAGAAAATTACAAACCTAATTAACCAAGGTGATTGCTAATTTTGAGGAAAAGCCTTGAAAGCAAAACAAACATGAAATGGAAACCAGCATTTCTAACTTGATGAATATAGTCACTATTTTATCCATCAGTATTAAAATTTGTAAATATGCTTCTGCAATATTCAGCACACTGTTTATTCTAACCAATATTGAAATACTAGTAGCCATGTTATTATATGAACTCTTGTATGCATGGTATATGTGCATTTATTCTCAACTTAGTTCAAATAGTTAGCCTCCATATAAATGCCACAAAACTCTTTATACTCTTGTATGAAATTATACTTGCTTATCCAGTCTTTTGTAATTACTGTCTATCATACTCATCAGTTCTTATTTTACAGCAGCATCTGGACTGGCTGCTTCATTTGTGAGTGGCTACTTTATTTATGCAATGGGGCATTCCTCTGTTCTTCCTAGAAAAGCATACTCAGGTTTAGGGGCCTCCAGAGTTGAACCCTATAAAGTATGTGGAATTGTGTTTGAAATAATGTTTCCTTCTTTCTCCAGCCCTCTCACATGTAGAAACAGAAAACTTTCTTTTCACATATGTTTCCCTCTGTATTTCAGAGGTGTCAATTTATTGCATTAACATTATAACTCAATTCTAGACCTGAGCCACCATAGGGCAATACTGTACAGTCACATGTGCAATATTGACCCTCTCTTCCTGCACTTTCTCCAGTACATTGGGGAGATATTCATGCCCATCTGATTAAGCTTTACAGGGTCCCAATGTCATATTTTTATTGGTTTTAATACTATTTCCTGTTGCTGCATAGGTACAGATTTGTACGGGGGAAAGGGGGGAAATCATGCTTTATTCCAGTCTTTCTCAGCTATGGTTATACATAGATATCCCTCCCATGCAGTCCATGCACTACCCATTCCTTTGTATAATTTTGTAAGTTGGCTGTTTGTATTATTTATGTCCATAGTACAAAGTCACTCTTAAGAGAGAGTTAGCTCCCTAATAGGTTTTTCTGTTCTATGTAAACTATTGAGCAAAAGCAAGTATTGTCATTTCTTGTAGTCAGGTACATTTGATATTATATAGCTTTTCCTTTAATTGGTCAGCAGAGATAGGCTTATGCATTACAAATAAGTCCTTTATTTTATGTACGGTTTACTAGTTTCTCTGTAGTCTTCGAATTGCTTCATTTTATCTCCCAAATAAAAATAGTCATGGTACAAAATTGCTATAACTGGTGATAGATGAACTGTAAACACTGAAATCCATTGCCTCCAGGTTGTTAATAAGTCTCTAAGAACTGGTTATTGTACATTATGTACACTAGATATTCAAGTTTGAAATCAATATTTCATTCTGGCTTTGTACTCCTTAACGCCAGTGTTGAACCAATCAGTGTGAAGTCGAAGGTTTTCACAGCTGGCATCTGTAGTTTTCTGTGGATTTTTTGGGCTATGTGGCCGTGTTCTGGAAGAATTTGTTCCTGATGTTTCCCCTGCAACTGTGGTTGGCATCTTTAGAAGGTGGCGGCATGGTAGTGCATGGAGTCTATATACCTGTGGGACCCTTGTTGTTAACCCAATCAGTTTGTGTATCCTCACATATTAAATGTATGATATGCTTGATCAGAAGCGTTTCAAAGTATTGTCTTTGCAAGGTGTTTCATATCTGATGGAGTGTCTAGTTGCTGCACCAGCTCCATCTTTGTCCAGGCTGATGTATGTTTAAATATCAGCTTTATCAAAACAAAATCAAGCGACAGAAATTAGTGTAGAACACTTACATGGAAAATTAGAGAAAGATATTCTGCATTTAGATTCTCAGAGGAGGAAAGCATTAAAATCACCAGCATGGCACATTATGAAAAACTTTTTTTTCTTCTTCATCTGTATTGAATGTATAAATGATGACATTCTTATTGTCTTGATCACTTTAAACACATTTGTTGTCTAATGAATCTTCTGATTATGTAAGTGATCTAATGCATTATTTATTGGGCACTGAAATTATTTTTTCTCTCTACCAAGAAGATGATTTACAAAATGAATAACATTACCTTTGCCGTGACCTAAAAGGCCATTTATTTCCATCTTCACTAGCTTCCAAGATTTTATTTCCATTTGTTCTTGAAATGTAGACCTGCTTTGTACTAATCAATGTACAGTCGGTCCTTACTGTCTGCGAGAGTTCAATTCGGGACCCTCCTGCGGATGAAAAAAACCATGGGACCTTAAGTCCTGCAGTTTTCAATGGCGGTGCATGCATTCTCTGCCATGGCTGCCTGCATGCACAGCCGTCAGGGGCGATGGGGCTTGCCATATGTGGATACTTAAATCCACAGATGGCATGCCTGCGGTTGGGGAAGGTGGGCTACAGTTCTTGTAAATTACACCTACGACAGGAACCTGACTCCTGAATGCATAGGGAGTGTGTGTGTGTGTTTTGGTTATGTGTCTTTTTGATAATGTGTTCCATTCCTGTCAATCTTTCCAAATTTTCACAATTTCAGAAGATAGGTAGTTGATGATCAGAAAAAGGGTGGCCTTGTCAGCCATGGCACTGTTATGGAATGCACACCCCAGGGAGGCTTGCCAGGTACCAGTTGTCTTTGAAAAAGACAGTCTTTTTTTAATTAATAATCAGTATATTCATACAAATCTCAAGTAAAATGCCTACCTATTAAGTAATAATCATCACAATATTATTAACTAATATATAGTCCTATATAAATTCCTATAATAACCTGAACTTAATGATACTAACATTCTTACTAAGCTTATTAAATAACAATAATAATTATAAAATGACCTAAATATAATAACTTGAAATATTTTAAATTATATGTATAATAGCAACTGTTACTGGACTATTGTAAGAGATTAATAACCTATTGCAATAAATAATATTAAAAACATTGGTCTTTCTTTAGTCTTCCTGATTTTTACTTGCCTAAGCCTGCTGGTACAGACATGCTTCACTTAACAAAGTCTCTGTCAAAGATGGCCCTTTTAAAGCCTGCCTAGACTCCAGTTTTCCTCCTTGTCTTTTGTTTAGGTGGAAGGTTTTTTTAGTAACATTGGCATTTGGAAGATGGTGAAGGAAGGTTGGAAATACAGAAATCCAGTCTTCAGAGCAGTCACAGGGGGGCGAATTAGACACTTATTTGTGTATATGAGAACCAGCAGAGAAAATTAATTAAATGTAGTGCCTGGGAATATTGATTACAAAGGGGATGAATATGTAGATTCCAAGTGGTAGATTAGGAACATGGGTTGGTAATGCAATGAATGCAGATAAGTTTCCATCCACTTCAATTCCCGGAAGAAAAGATGGGCTAATGTTAAAAAATGAAGAACAACACTTATGGGCATATATTCAATTTTTAAACCCAACAAAGTGGATACATTGAATGAAGGGAACTTGGTAAGTCAATACTTCCGTCAGTTTCGACTAACACTGTTCTACAGGACTAATGCTGAATTTAAGCCTTGTATCCTCACATGTAAAATTGACTTTCCTGCATATACAGTGAGCGTTTGGTATTTGTGGGAATTTAGTTTGATTCCAGGAGCCCCCATGGATACCAACAATGCATGTGCTGAAGTCAGTGTTGAAAATTTAAAATTACCTGCGATCAGTTGCAGGCAGGCCAAGAAGCAGTCTCAGGGCAGTAGTGGAAGCTGCGGTAGCAAGGCTTAGGCATCGCGATACACATTCTTGCTACTTTGGCTGCTGCAGTTCTGCTCTTTTCTTCCAAAAGTGGAAGCAGCAGTTGGTGTGGTCCCAGCAGGAAAAATGTATACCTGGTGCTCAGGGCTTGCTGCCACCACCTCCCACCCCTGGCTAATGAAAATCAATCTTAGGAAGGCGTTAACCGGGGAAGCAGAAGTGGCAGTTGTCTGGTGCTTAAGGCATGCCATTGTTGCCTCAAACCCTCCTGAAGCTTCAGTCTGTTGCAAGCAGGGCAGTTTTGGATGGGTTGTTTTTTTTAACCTTTGGCACAGAAAATACAGTACACTGAAAGAGGTGAAGGCCAGCATCATCCTAGGATTGACTTCAGCCAAGGGAGGGGGGAACAATGGTGGCAGGCACCAGGAACTTGGCACTTCTTCCTCCCCTGCTAACCCTTTTCTGGGATTCATTTCCATTAGCCAGGGATGGGAATTGGTGGCAGCAAGCCCTGAGCA
>NC_056526.1:82801975-82819850 GCF_019175285.1 Sceloporus undulatus | reverse complement strand
AACGGGCATTAGAACTCAGGACATGTGTGATTCACTGGGAATGCTCTGTATACTGCTTTTTAAATTATTTTTTAAGGGCAGGGTATAACTACATCTGCTCCCCACCCCCAGAGAGGAAATATCGCTATCCGTGCCAGTCATCTGCACAGTGGGAGTGAGACAGAGCAGGGGGTGAACAAAAGGCCTTCCAGGAATGTATGTTTTAATGGCTAGAAAGGCATATTTTTCCAACAGTACACAAAGATGTATCCAGCACCTCCAGTGCTGCAGTTTTTCCTGAGTGGTGAAATAGCAGTCAACTAGCACTGGGGCATAGCTCCATCCCCATGCCTCAGTCACTGCACAGTCAAGCAGGGCACTGGGAAAATCCTTCTAAATGTTTTACCTAGCTGGATGTTGTCACCCTCCCAGACCTCCAGGATCATACCCTGAGAGAACCTTATGCTCAACTGGTGTCAAAGAGGATCACAGCCAGTAATTGTAGCATTTACGACTTGAGCCATGGTGCCCAGTGTGTTATATTTACTCTAGAGAATTCTTGCACTACAGAACATCAAAGAACATAGTGTGAAAAAGTCTCAGGAACCTGATCTGTACAAATCTGGTTCTGCTGAGCCTTTTGGTGCTACCTCTGGGTTTGAATTTAAGTAGTGCTCAGTCAGGGCTTGTCTATATTTGCCAGAATACTCTGGGCTGCCTCTGGAGTATTCTGGCTCTGAATCCCCCCCCCCAAGATTTGCCTCTTACCTTGGAGGGTTCCCCAACGATGAAGGCAGCTGCCTTCCTATGCGATCCTTGTTTGTTGCCCAGTGCTGCTGCTGAGGTCAGAATGAGGTGCCCAGCACACTATTGATACTGAGTGCTTTGTTCTGATCTTAGGGCAACTCAAGTCTGCGGTAGCACCCAGAAACTAATAGGAACTGCAAGTGAAAAGGCAGTCACCTTTCCTCATTGAAACTTCCTGAAAACTGCCAGGAAAAGGTGACTTTTTAAAATGTGGAAGCCCTGAGTTGGATACCAGTGTCATGAAGACAGTCCAGACTCAATTTGGGGTTTTGGCAGAATGCAGTGCGCCCATGGAGAACTCAGGATAAAAAATCCATGTAGACAAGGCCCCAGGTGTGTTACTTGTTAAGAACCAGCACTCGCACATAGGATTATCCATATTACCATTTTGCAAGGTGGTAATTTTGGCACCCCTCTTTTGGACTGCACCATTCCTTTCACTTATGGCAGTCCACACAAGCAAGAGTCTTCAGTAGAACTCTCTTCTGCTGCAGGTTGGCTGCTCAGTTTAGTCCACGAACTAAGGAGATTATCAGAGGGGGGACAGAAGTGAAACCTGCCCTTATCCCATCTATGATAGAGATCACGCAAAAGACATCCTTACATTTGCACTGTCATTGAAGTGGAATTGCATTAACAGATTCTTCTGTTAATACAAAATGAAGGGCAAGGATGGGACAGTTCCTCTTCACTGATGGGACAATGACAGGATGAGCACAACATCAAGTGAAAGTCTTTCACATGATCGTGGTCAATTGCAGTTTAATGACGGGAGACTGACAGGATAAGCACAAGATTATATGAAAATCTTCTCATGATTGTGTTGTAAGAACGGGAAAAGGATGGGATGAGGACGTTCCGTCCCCTGTCTGATAATGTATATAATCTTTTCCACTCATAAAGTATGATATTCTGGTGTGAGTATCCCAGAAAATTGTTCGTTTAATATAGGGATCAAGGTATTGGTCCCTTTCCTGTTGATACAGATTACATCTAAGCAAAATGTGTGCTAGATCCTCAATTTCGTTGTCACCACAAATACAAGTTCGTTTTGGGATCTGTATTTTTAAATAAGTTGGCATTTGAAAGGACTGTTTGTATCGACTCAACCATTTAAAATTACCTACCCTGCTAAGGGTGGCTATATCAATGACCCTAACAATGTTTTTTGTGTGTGCATCGATCAGAAGTGTAAAATCTAATGAGAAGACGTAGCAGTGGACTCAAGCTGGATATGCTTGGCCTGGTGAAAAGTTTTGAATTAGCACAAGGTTTTTGGTTGTTGTTTTTCTTTTTCTTTTTAAATTAAATTTTTATTGAAATTTTCATTTAAAAAAAGACATACAGTATATCCACAGACAGTATTACAATTCAAACACACCATGCATGGTTTCTGTTTACAATACAGTTGATTCAGTGATAACAGCCCTTTCATATCTTCAACCGTTTATACTTCATTCGTTACTTCCTTTTCTACAATCTAGGCTTGCCCAATATAAGTGCATACACACATCCGTGCACATGCACACTCACATACACATACAGACATCCCCTCAATTATTATTTAGTTTATCTCTTATATAAGACAACCAAATGTTCTTCCCACATTTTTATACACATTTTTCCATTCCCCCCTGAACTTCTATCCTGTTTTCTAAACATGTTTATTCTATGTACTCCTTATAATCTATCTGTTCACAAACCTTAGATATGAATTTTTCTAACAAATTTGATTGTAAGATGTTAATGTATACCTTTTTACCCCATTTCTAATAATTTAATAAGTTTCTTAATCAAAATCTATCAGCATTGTCATTCCCCATCGCAGAGTTAAATAACATATTAGTTTATCCAGTCTTCCAAATATTTTGGAGGTTTTTTCATTCAGTCCTCTAGTGAGTTTACCCAACCCTCATACATCAAGTAATTTCATAAACCAGACATCTATATCTGCAACTGTTTCTAATTTCCATCCTCTTACAGGTTGTCGTTTTCCTTTCAATTTCTGCAGATTATTGTTGTTTTTTCTTTATTTTGAATATGTATAGGGTGCATTTTATTCTGGGTATTGGACAATAGCATTATAGTATACAACAAAGCAAATATTGATCTAAGAGAAGTGCTGAAAGCACATTGTTAAGAATAACATCATTTTGTTGTTGTTGCTTTTAGTGTGCGCTGAAGCTTATAATCCTGATGAAGAAGAGGATGATGCCGAATCAAGGGTATGTATATTTGATAAAGAAATTAGCTTTTAAAAAAAATATTGGAAGACAAATTTAAGGCAGTACTTGTTTATATATGCTGTATAATATATTTATTTATTTATTTAGGTATTTATATCCCACCCTTCAGCCCTAATGGCTCTCATTAATGCTTTTGCACAAAGTAGTAAAATGTACATTAAGAACAGCCTTTTCTTTTCTAGTTACTTTTATTGTAATTGCCCTTAAATAGCAATGGAAGAGTTGTTGTAAGAGTTTCCCTTTTTCATTCCTGTACTATTTCCTTTTAATACGAGATTTAAAAATCTGAAATCATCAGGTGTTACCCTAGCAATATTTAATAGCCTCAAAAGTATTAATTTAGATTGTATTTTGGTTATGACCCCTTCTGTGAGAATTTTTCTTAAGATTAGTGCAGGAAGAGAGAAAATATAAATTGCACTGGTTTCTTCCAGATTATTCACCCCAAAACAGATGATCAAAGAAACAGACTGCAAGAAGCTTGCAAAGACATTCTCCTGTTTAAAAACCTAGATCCGGTAAGAGCTGAAATCCACCCCCCCCCCCCCATGATAGCAGAAAAGGAACGAGAGATTAAGTATCGTTCTGGGATTTTGTTTTTTAACAACAAAGTGTTACAGATGTTCAAGTCTCTATCAGCATAACAAAAAAGAATGGTTTGATTCATGTATCGAACAATGCCCACCTTACCTAACTGAAGAAGTTTGGATTGTTATAGTTTTGGCTTTCAAAGGCTTCTTTAAATATATTTTAAACAGATACGTATTTGCTTACATCAGGGATGGAAATTAAGCAGGTGATTTAGGACTGCAATTCTGATTACCCCTGTTCATCATAGACGAAGGTGAAGAATACTGGGAATTGCAGTCCAAAACATCTGGAGAACTGCATGATTAATATGAAAGATTTAAATTAACATTGATTTCAGTTTTTGCCTGCATCATTCTAATTAACTGGAATATCCAAATCCAACTTCATTTTGCCTTCATTTTTAACACTCCAGATACAATCCAGATCTAATATGTAGCAATCCAGCTAGAGATTATAGGTTTGTATATGAATATTGGATGAACTGTGCATATAAGAAGATGCATATGAGGAGAGATCAGGGAGTTGGGACCCTCCCCCCAATAATAATTCTACCCTCAATGAAATTTTATTTTCAGTCCCAACATTTCTAGCAGAGGATGAACTTAAAAATTCGGTTGAGCATTCAGAAATATTGTTTAGGCATCCAAAGAAAAGACAAAGTTCCCAAGTGAATGTGAATGTAGCAAATATAAGAAGTCTAAGTGTGAACAGTTGTCCCATTCTGTCCAAAGCTAGAAATTTTGGGAGTGAAGGATAATTCAGTTAAGTAGAATTCTTATTTGTGGGGTCTTCCTGCCATAGCTAAACCCCTAGGAAGGGTCATAATAGGGTCACATGCTTCACATGCACAAAGCATCCAGATTAAGTCCCTGGCATTTCTAGGTCCATTTGGGAAGTACTTCCATTTGAAACCCTACAGAGCAGCAGCCAGTCATTGTACACCTTTGGAGAGCAAATAGCAAAGGTTTAGGAGCCTCTCATCTCACCCTAGACCCATTTTTGATTTTTTAAAAGCTCAAATTGACCTGTACCTCCTATAGGAGTAATGGGGAAATGTATGCTATGTTATGCTATATTTGCCATAGTATTCTATATCTTTTAGGCCTGTTTCAAACCAGGCAGTATACCAGAAATCACATCCTATTTTGGAAAAAAGGACCTCCTTTGGGCCTAAAATAGCCCAAGGGCTAAAATTATATTTAGTGAATGATACTGAATAAAAATATTTCCCCTCTCTCCAAAAATGAATATATGGACTTGGGGGAGCCACAGAAACACTCTTTGATAACTGTGCTTTCCCACCCTTGGCACAGATGATATTGACCTTGACAGTATTGGGCGACCTAGCCCATTGTAAAGCAGCTTTACCTGTTCCTTGATTCAAAAAGTAGAAGCAGGACAAGCTAACCATAGTGTTTTTCTTTGTTGCTGATCAGCACTGCTACTGATTTTTGAATAAGGATCCATTTCTAGGCTCTTACAGGTATGTGTAATAAAGCAGGAGTTGTAGAGTACAGGATCAAGATTAAAAATGACCTGAATAGACTAGAAAGCTGGGCCAAAGCTAACAAAATGAAATTCAACACAGAGAAATGTAAGGTATTGCACTTAGGGCGGAAAAATAAAATGCACAGATATAGGATGGGTGACACCTGGCTGAATGAAACTACGTGTGAAAGGGATCTAGGAGTCCAAGTAGACCACAAGTTGAACATGGGTGAACAGTGTGATGCGGCAGCTAAAAAGGCCAATGCTATTTTAGGCTGCATCAATAGAAGTATAGTGTCTAGATCAAGAGAAGTAATAGTGCCACTCTATTCTGCTCTGGTCAGGCCCCACCTAGAATATTGTGTCCAGTTCTGGGCACCACAATTCAGAAAGGACATTGAGAAACTGTAGCGTGTCCAAAGGAGGGCGACAAAAATGGTGAAGGGTCTGGAAACCATGCCCTATGAGGAACGACTTAGGGAGCTGGGGATGTTTAGCCTGGAGAAAAGAAGGTTAAGAGGTGATATGATAGCCCTGTTTAAATATTTGAAGGGATGTCATATTGAGGAGGGAGCAAGCTTGTTTTCTGCTGCTCCAGAGAACAGGACCCGGAACAATGGATGCAAGCTACAGGAAAAGAGATTCCACCTGAACATTAGGAGGAACTTCCTGACAGTAAGGGCTGTTCGACAGTGGAATGCACTCCCTCAGAGGGTGATAGAGTCTCCTTCCTTGGAGGTCTTTAAAACCTACGTCTGAAAAAATGTGTTCTCTCTAGGCATTTTCTAGGTCCTCCAGCATGTTTCAATGATATCCTTCCAGTGCTGGAGAACCTAGGAATCTCTAGATACTCCAGCACAACTCTATGGTCAGCTTCTTCTGAAAATCATTCATTTCAATGGGCTTCACTATTTTCTGTGCCTTCGCATTTTCATGATAAGTCCTGAAATGTACCTCCCACAAATACACAGTCATACTGCACTGTATTTAATTTCTGTCCTACCTGTCTCCCAATATTAGTCCTGGTATTCTATCATTTGAAGATGGAATATCAAATTAATATCAAAGCTGAATGTGTTCAACAAGTGCTGACCTTGTGTATTGCTGCTGTCTCTGTCTCATCATCACATTTCTGTTTGCTATGGAAATTTGGCACAGAATGCGTTTGTATAACAATCTGTGGAAAGTGATGTTATCCTTAATTTCTCTTGCAGTCCTGACCTTGGAGCTGTATCATCATTATGTGAAATGCATTTAGAAACATTACAGCACCATAAAATTATTTCTTCTTGCTTGGAAAGTTTTAGATAAAGTGGCCACAATCCTCAGTGTAATGTAACAAGTCTCCACGCAGACCTTGGCTTGTTATGTGCCTTGAAGTCATTTCTGATTTACAGTGACCCTAAGGCAAGCCTTTTGTGAGGTTTTCTTTGTTCAGAGAGGGGTTCTCTTTCCCTTCCTCTGAGGCTGTGAGCGTGTGATTTGCTCAAGATCACCCAGTGGATTTCTGTGGCTGAGTGAGGATTCAAACATTGGTCTCCCGAGTTGTAGTCTGACTCAAACCACTACACCACACTTGCATCCAGCCTAGCAAAGCTGGCTATGCTAGACTGAGCCATATACCACCCCCAATTTACCAAGCAGCCTCTGAAGCCCCAGTCATGGTCATTCCATGCTTCTTGGGGAATGAGCAAGAACACAGAAGCAGCTGGCTATGTCCCTGTAGCCAGATGTGAAATGATTACAGCAGTGCTGAGACTTTTGGAGGACGCTAAAGAATCTCAGTGCTCATGTCCTCAGTCCACATCGACTATGCAGATGCATCCAAGTGCTTATGCAATCCCACAGATCACAGAATAGCTGTGCAGGGTGTTCAGAAGCTGGGTGGAGGGCTTTGGGATGGGGAAAGGAATACCAACCCCTGCAGTGCTCAAAAAAGGACATGCATGCAGGGAAATTACATATGCATATGTCCCTAGCAGGATGCCAGCCAGTGTATATTTCTGTGTGTGGATGACAGTGGGAGGGAGAGAGTGGGAGAAAGAGATTTTTTCAGACACTCCTGTGAAGCTTCTGCAGACAGGGTTGTATGAAGCTGAATTCTATTTAAATACTACAAAATCCTAAATGTAATTTCCTTCTTCTACTTTCAGATTACACAATATTTTTCTCAAACAATAAAACTATCTTTAAAAATAAGATTTTTAGAAAGCAAGTAAAGGGTGACTTCCAGATTAGTAAGAACCATTTTGCTTCAGTGTGTGATCTATTTGCATAAGATGAGAACAAAGCATCATTTGTACTGAATGAAATGTGCTAAGGGATTTTGAGGCAGCAGCAAAGATGACAAAGTCTCTGGCACCTATTACTGACACTGATGCAAAGTCTTGAGAATATTAACATGATGTAAGTGCTGTGATCATGAAACAGGGAGAACATGGAATGCAGATCTTTTTATAGCAGTTTCTGAAGAAAAGAAACAGTTTGACTGCTATAAGAACCTGATACGGACTGTATTGGTCAGAAGGTACTTAGTCCAAATGCTAGTCCCAGCTAATCAAGAGCCATTGAAACAATTTCAACATTAAGACCAGGAGACCAGAGTTCAAATCCCAAGTTGGCCATAGAAACCCAGTGGACAACATTAAGCAAGCCACACATTCACAGCCTCAAAGAAAGACAAAGAAAAACCCCTTCTGAACAAGAAAACCCCCTAATAGGTTTGCATTATGGTTGCCATAAGTCAGAAATAACTGCAAGACACACAACAACAATTCAACATTTATGTAAATCACACTGATTCAATATGTCCTCCCTGTTTGGATTAGCAATTGGATTTAGCTCAAGGATTTGTGTTGGCAATGTAGGAGTATGAAGTGAAAAGATATCACAGAAAGTATGGAGGCTGTGCAGCAGTTGGTGACCCGAAATAAAGGACAAATTTGGCTATCGACTGAGACATGGGATTTTGAAGAAGACTAGGTAGAGAGGTCAGTCCTGTAGATTGTGTGTGTTTTGAAATTTATAATGCATGAGTTACCCAGGCTATTGCAGACATGACAAAAAGAATAGCATCAATGAAAGTAAACATCAACAAATGAAATTATTAATCAAAATTACAATACAGAAAGACTAAAAACAAAAAATAAAATAAAATTACAAAATGTCTGTCAATTATACTAGGCAATACAATTACAACTTTCCTCAGTAAGACTAAGAACATTTAATAACTAATGCATCTTATAAATGAAAAATCTAGAAGCAGACAATATCAGGCATATTTTCAACAATTTGGCAAGGATTCCTGCCTCACTTTCATGGCATACTAAATAAATTTTGCTATTCTAAAAGTAACATAATAATTTGAAGCTCTCTGTGTTAAGATTTAAGAACACAATACCTTGACTCTCTTATCATTCATATTAGAGATGCTATCTCCTCAAAAATACTGACATTTTTATTAGTAGGAACTATTATCTGTCCTATCAAATGACATAGTACACATCAAGTTAGTCCTAAAAAAGAGAGGAACTTGTAACATATCTGGTGATAACGTATCTGGTGACAAGATGCAATCTCAGACAAAATAATCTATTTTGTATGTTTCTGTTACCAAATTCAACTATTTTATCTTATGTTTGAATACAAGATCAGCAAATAAACCTACAAATGTTTCACTGTAAAGAATAAATAGAGAGCCAGCATGGTATAGTGGTTTGAGTGTTGGGTTAGGACACTGGAGGATCAGGGTTTTAATCCTCGCTCAGCCATGGAAACCTACTGAGTGACCTTGGGCAAGTCACAATCTCTCAACCTCAGAGAGCAGCAATGGCAAATGCCCTCTGAACAAATTTTGCCAAGAAAACAGTATGGTAGGTTTGCCTTAGTGTCACCATAAGTCAGGAACAACTTGAAGGCATACAACAAAAGAACACACACAAAATGAATACCTGTAAAGAAAAACATCAATTTTGTTTAGCTAATACAATTCTAAGGCAGGCATACCAAACAAAAAGCTGGATATATTTGATATCTGGCTTGAATATTGCAGTTTTTAAATGTTGATTTCAGATTCTAAATAATTATAGTGAATAATTAAATATGACCCTACAGACATAATTACTATGTATTTTATTTTGCATGGCTTATTGTAAGGGGGAAATGCTACACTTTTCAGTTTTCACTGAGACATTTTCTGACCATTGAACTGCTGTCTCCACTCTGGACACTACCTGCAACAATGTTTAGTGCTGAGATTTTGTGCATATGATGGTAAGCGCAGTGGCCCAGTCTGTGTGATGCTTTTCATTCAAAAAAGAAGGAGCGGTATAGATAAGGGTTCAATCAATCAATAGTTTATTCAGTCAGTGACCAGAATAAAATAGAATAGAAATATAAATACTGAGATAATAGTATGATCAAAACAGTACTCATGACAAAGATCTCCTAAATTGGTTATTATAACATAATAAAAATATGAAGCTGGATGTGATACCACCATATGATTATTTACCAATATATAATTAGAAAAGGCGGCAATTTCAGTCTGACCTTTGATATCCAGAATAGATAAGGGTTCTGTGGATGCTTTCCCTTCTTGGCTACTTCATATATTAAATAAATACTTCAGATGTTCCTGAATTTTTGTTTGTTTTGAGGTCAGTACTTTGAACGGCCTCAACAGCTTTGTCAACTGCTACTAAAACAAATACTGTACTGAAGTTCTCTGCAACACTTTAAAAAAACAATCTTCATTTGCTTGAGTTTTAATTGAGTTTTAAATTTGGACTGGAAAGTGTGTTCCACTTCAATGTGTGTAGAGATTTTTACTGTGAACCTCCTGTTTTTCCTGCACTTTATTTTCATTTTTTCTTTAGAGGTATATAGGGTGTGATTGGTGATGGCTGGATCACACACACATTTGAGAGAGCACCAGAAACCACTGGTGGCCTCTTGGATTTAGTTTGTTGTGATTGAGGAAAAACAGCTGTGCTTTTTGAAGCTTTTCACAATACTGTTGACATCTATTGTCTCAAACAGTTCATTTGTTACATGTGGACAGTTTTAATACCTAGTCAGGGTATTACTTGTTGATGAATTTAAGACATGGCTTATTTAAACAGTCTAGTGGAGATAAGACCTGTGTGAAGTTTTTGAATGTGTGAAGTTTTGGAAATGACCTAACTGTCAGTTCCTGGGTTATATGTCATATCTTGCTTTATATTGGACAGAATGCATTGCCAGCCCCTCTCCTGGGGGAAAAACACAATCCAGTGGAAGCAGGAGTAAGCAATCTACTCTTCCCACTGCCGCCCATAAGCATCCTCAAAATCTGTTCCAGAGGACTGGGAAACCTCTCAGAGCCATTTTGTGATCATCTCCAAAAGCTGCAAGGAGCAGGGGAGAGGAAGAAAGTTCTTTTACACTGCAGGTTCAGTGTGATGCTGGACTTAGGCCACTGTTGGGTTTGAATACAATTGAAAGGTTAGAAGTTACGTTCCTACTCTAAATCACTAGATTACATTGTTCCTGAGGCTTTGCATTTATTTGAGCAAGTAATTTTACAAGAGGGTTGCTGCGTGCAGGAAACTTGTTGATTGATTAAGGAAAACATTGAGATACTAACCTTAGGGTTGCCATGAGTCAGAGATGAGTTGAAGGCACACAACGACAACAACACTGTGGTACTGTGGGAAATTGTAAAAAGGGGGATTCAGAAAAGGAAGTTTTAGCATGTATGAGAGAAAGCAGCCAGAATGGATATGTCATAGTGTTTTTACAGATGATACCTTTTAAGTTATAAAATTGTCACACTTGTGATCATTTAAGAAGTATAATTATGGTATATATGTTAGAAGGCTCCCAGAAATATTAAAAAGAAAAAGGATATTAACTTATCCTTATGTTTGTTTGCCTTTTACTCCCATATAGATAGGAACATGCTCTTATAGGTAAATGCATGTGGAAAAGAATGTTTCAAGTATAGACTGCTGTAATGTAAGCCAAGGACTGGGCACAAATACAGGGATAATACTGCCAGGTTCTTAATCATGGATAAAAGATCATAAACAGACTGCATGCCCTTTCTACACTTTCTCCTCCAACCCTTTTGTCAGCACTTCTTTTTTGGATCTGGCTGTTTTCCCTACAACTTAAAAAAACTGCTCTGGTGGGCTGAGAAACTCTCTGAAGCAGAGTTTTAATGTCACTTCATCATTAAATCTTGGCCCCTGGTCTGCACTGTGTTGATGAATTTTAGCCTTAGGCAAGGCTGGTCACCCAGCTTCAGGCCATGATTAAAAGTTAAACTTGGTTTGTCATGAGAATAGCATTTCAACATTAGCTCCTCTGCTTATATATTTTTGATTTAACAGGAACAGATGTCTCAGGTATTAGATGCCATGTTTGAAAAACTGATTGAAGGAGGGGAGCATGTCATTGATCAAGGTGATGATGGTGACAACTTCTACGTAATTGACCGGTAAGTTATTTGCCTATAGTAGTAATGATGCAAAGAGGGCCTGAGATTGCAACATGACATAGAACACATTCTACATTATTTGCTGTGTAAATGTCTGTACAGGACACAGATCCATTGCAAAATAGATATTGTATACAAATAATATACAATATACAAATTTGTTTTATATAATACAAATATTATATAGTATATAAATTGTATATTTTACAATATACAAATACAAGAAAAGAGATGTGGTTAAGACGCCAATTCTTACAATCAGAAGGTTGGCAGTTCGAGGCCCAAGCTCCCATCACTAGTCCCAGCTTCTGCCAAGCTAGCAGTTCAAAAGCACGCATATACAAGTACTGTAGATAAATAGGTACAACTTCGGTGGGAAGGTAACTGTATTCCTTGCAATCATGCTGGCCATATGGCCACTGGAATTGTTTTTGGACAACACTGGCTCTTTGGCTTAGTAACAGATGAGCACAGCCCCCTACAGTCGGTTATGACTAGACGTTCACGTCAAGGGAAAACCTATACCTTACCTTTACAAATAATATAATTCATTTCAGTGAATTAAGTGCATTTAGGTGCTTCAAAAATAAGTATAGTAACTCTTACTAGTCACACTGCACTGCTCCACTTTTCTCTGCATAATTAATTAATTATGATTAGATTGTTTCCACAGATGTATCATATGTACACTAGTCAAAGTATGCACACTTGATAGCAGGCTTAGGTGGTGTGATGCTCGACACGCTCCATTAAATATAAACTAAATAATGTGTTTTCATATTGCTTATTTATCCACCCTACACCTGTAAATCTTGAAACAATTTATTCATATTTTATTTCAATTGGTTAATAGAATCTATCAAAGCCATTTTAAAATAGAAGTTAAAATACTTTAAAATAAATATTTACCTTATATACATTTTGAACATTTGAACTTTATCCACATAAAAATGCAGTGACTTGGATTTGGGAATAATACAGATCTAGGAAATGCATATATACATATGTGGTACTGAAGGAGACTTTCTTTCCCCTGTAACTCTAGAAGAAATTAGAAGATCATGTCTGGTGAATCAAGGATCTAACTTTATTTAGGGGAGGGGGGATGCATTTGTGTCTCCTACCCTGACAGATCAAAATCTAAACTGAATGGGAGCTATGATCAATAAGCTTATACATTCTAAAATATTTTGCCAGCATTGCCAAATCACTGTTGAAAAATGCAGGTGCTGGGAAAAGTTAGCAAATTGATGGAAGCCAAAAACTTCTAGGTATCACTTGGTCATGTACAGACTCCTGTAAGGTAAACAACCCTTCCCTTGTCCTTGCTATATAACCCATTCCCCAACCTCTTTGTGCTTTAGGAAACAAAATATGCAATGTAACCTTACCATTACCAGCTGGTTCTTTTGAAGAATTTCCCCAGCCCCAGAATGCACAAATAACAGAGATGCAAGCATATTCAAAGTCATTTTAGGTTACCCAATAGCAACCAGTGTCTCTCTCAAAATTCATTCCGGTAGCATCTTTCTGTTGGCATCTAATTTGCTATTAGTGACCTTAGCTGCAAAAATGGCAACCCTTTGAGTAACATACTGATTTTTTTTCTTTTAACAGGAAGGTTAGTTTCTGTTTTCTTTTTGAATGTTTTGTTTTCTTTAATACTAGTGCCAAATAGTGTTACATCATGTCAGAGTAAATCTGAGGTTCAAAAACAAATGCTTTAGTGCTTTAGTCTCACATTTATGTCTCCTGTTGGTATACCCCAGAATGGTCTTTTTAGCCACTGACACCCATCTGTTCAAAACAGAAATGGATAGAAAGCCTTCTGGTGTTTTGCTTTTATAGGAAATTGCAGATTTTTCATGTTGATGATGACATTTTGCACTTGGTAGATGCCACAGAATGGTTATCGAGGAAATATGTTGCTTTATCAGTTTGCTATATCACATATTTATTCAAAGATTTTAAAGAAGTGTTTTCTGATGATTTCAGTACCTGGACTAAAATCTATACCACAGTGTTGAATTTGAAAATTTATGTAACCAGATATAATTAAATATTCTAACATGTGTTTGATTTTGCATTACCTGAGTTCTGATTAATGTATTAATTAATACCGCAAAATCGTTAATTCAATCATTGTAAGGTTTGCAGAGTCACAAATTCCAGTCTAAATGATTACTCCTGGAACTATCTTGGCTCTAAAAACTTATAAGGATTGAGCTTCCATCAAGGAAACTTCACAAACACAACTGAAAAGTCATTTTGATAAATTTAGACAGTTCATCACAAATAAAATGTCTTGGGCCAAGAGGAAGCTGTGATTGCTGAGCCCCAAAAGTTTTAATGTAGCACCAAAATGAGGCCAAAACGGATGCCAGTTTAGGATGTGTTTGTTTTCTTTTAATTCTGCTTATCTAGGATACAATCTTCATGAAAGTTATATTGAAATAGTTTAATTTTAACCTTATAGATATTGTATATTTTAAATGACGGCATAACCAGTCTTCAAGCACTTTGTATGTCTTACAGAGGGACATATGATATCTATGTGAGATGTGATGGTGTTGGAAAGTGTGTTGGCACCTATGACAACCGTGGGAGCTTTGGGGAATTGGCTTTAATGTACAATACACCCAGAGCAGCTACAATCATTGCTACCTCTCCTGGTGCTGTGTGGGGTTTGGTAAGTATCTTACCTTCAGAGCCAGCCCATTCTTGACACCTAAAGTTGAAGTAACAGTTGATTTATAACATGGAGCACAATTGTGTTACAGAGCAGTTACTTTGGTTTCTTCAAAAATCAGAGTGGAGGGTTTTTGATTTGTTTGTTTGTGTGTTTTTGGTGTGTGTGTGTTTTTTTTTCCCTGTTTTCCTCATTGTGATTATATCTTTCAGTGAAGGATTACTAATCTGAGTATTTAATTGAGCGATTTACTGATGTATTATTTAAAACATCATAAGCTGGCATATGAGTAAAAACAAAAATTCTACAAACATGAGAGATGTTGTTCAGTTGATTGGGCCAAACCTTTAAAGGGTGTAAGAAACAGGCCAAATGAAGTGGCCGCTTTGGAGGTATGCTGATTAAATGACTCACACCCCAGCTGAAGCTGGGCTCCTGTTCTTTTGAATGGAGCAAAAAGGAGCCGAGATAATCTGACTCCTGGTAGTGCTGGTCAGCCTCTGCATCCATGGCCAGCCCTGGGAGTGAACTGTGAGGACAGTGAGGTTCCACCCTGCTGCCAGCCGGAACGAACTCGGGCTGCTCTTTCATGCCTATCCGTTCTGGGCCTAAGTCAATTTCATGTGTTTAATTACATTGTCTAACCAATTAATCAATTGAGGCTAAAATCTTACACACACTTTCTTGGGAATAAGTCCTGTCGAACATATAGGACTTATTGTTTTTAAGCAAAGATCCATAAGGATGGGCTATAAATGCTATAGCCCTAATTAGTAGGTTTTTTATTACCTTAAACTTGAAGCAAGTACTTTATGGATTTAAAGATCAAGTTGATTAATACCGTCTAATTAAAAATAATAATTGTAAGCTGCTCTGATAGCCTTTAGGGCTGAAGAGCAGGGTATAAATACAATCAATCAATCAATTAATAAAACTATGAATGATCTGTATTTTTTATGACTGGAATTAATTATCAGTAATGGACAGTATCCAAAAGTGTACTGCAGTATCTAATACAAGGTGAACTGTAACTTCTCTTTGCACCCCCCTGTGACATCAAACCCCTACTCTAGGAGTTTTTACAGCCCCCCAGAACTGTTTTTTTTTGGGGGGTGGTGCATTGGGTGTTTCAGGAGGGAAGGTAGATTGATCATCCTCAGGGAATCATATGGATCCAACAGACTTAAATATTTTGACCCAGAGTAGTGTAAAAACACTCAGAATATTCCATCCAGAAAACTGCTATGCGCACAATCATTTGCATTATACATTGGAACTATTGATACTGTTTCATTTTTCCTTTTATAGGACAGAGTAACATTTCGAAGAATCATTGTAAAAAATAATGCCAAAAAGAGAAGAATGTATGAAAATTTTATTGAATCACTGCCCTTCCTTAAATCTTTAGAAGTAAGCTTTTATTGTTGTTTCAGGAATTTTAATTCTAATGTTTTTGTTTCCTTTAGTTCAGGGGTGGGAAAGTTGAGATCTTTAGTGTGTTATGGGTCTGCACTTAACCTTAGCTCAAACCAGCATCGCTAGTGGTGAGGGATAATGAGAGATGATTTCCATCAACTTCTGGAGGGCTTCAAGTTTGCCTATCTCTGCTTTAAGTGCAGAAATAGGCTTTCTGAAAACATAGTTTGGTGCAGTTTTGTTTAAAATAGGATTTTAAAAATAGCACAGCAGTGTTATATTTCCTTTGTAGATGTACTAGTTATAATGTTATTCTTAATTCATAGGGGTTTTTTTTAGTGCCATGTTCATATCAGATACCCCAGTGATAATTTCCCAAGGACAAGAGTGATTTTTAAGGTTCTGTCCTTCTTAAATTACAATCTCCAGTTTTGTTTATTTGATTTATTAAAATATCCCCTGTTCCATCATAATTTAGATCCACTCATCAGAGCATAATTTTATTTGGCACTATAATGAAGCCAATATCAGCTCCAGCCAAGCCTCCAGATCTCCTCTAGGTATTCCAGCATCAGGATCTGAGAGCTGAGAAGGGTTTTTCTGATGTTCTTACTCACTGTATTACTTCCTCCCAAAGGAGGGTCTTTCTAACAGACTTCAGTACTCAACCAGGTGTGGTTGCATATGTATATGTATGTATGAAAAGGTGTGCTCCTTCAGATATTGAGGTCTTGAGCCATTTAGGAAGAAAGCTAGTGTGGAGTAGTGGTTTTAGTGCTGGACTATGACTCTGGACACCAGGATTTGAGTCCCAGCTCGGCCATGAGACCCACTGGGTGTCTTTGGGCATGTCACATGCTCTCAGCCTCAGGAGAAGGCAATGGCAAACTTCCTTGGAACAAATCTTGCCAAGAAAACCCCATGATAGGGTTTCCATAAATTGGAGATGACTTGAAGGAAATCAACAACAGCAAAGCTATTTTGGACTTTGTTGGTCAGCACAAGCAACTTGAATTCAAACTTGAAGTCAATGAAATCCCTTTAAATCCTGTGTTATATAGGATGTCCATATGGCATATAGTAGTATGTATGTAAAGAAAAACCTCAGTGTACACTCATATGCACCAGAGTTGCTGTGCCACTGGCTGCAGTCCCTGAGCCTGAATCTCTGAAAGATACACAGTCAGCCCTCCACATTTGCAGCTTTGACTTCTGTGGATTTGATTATTTGCGGATTTGATTAATAAGGTCTTCTTCTTTGGAGTCTTTTAAACAGAAGCTGGATGGCCATTTGTGTTCCTGTGTAGCAGGGGATTGGACTTTATGGCTCCTGTGGTCTCTTCCAACTCTGTGAGTCTGTGATTCTCCCTAGCCGTCTCTAGGTCTTCCAGTGTGATTCTCTGGTCAACATCTGATTGATGTTGCTTAGCAGTGGCCCACAAACTTTAAGAGATTTTGGACTTCAGTTCCCAGAAGTCTCAGCCACGTTGGCTAATAGTCTGGGATTCTGGAAGCTGAAGTCCAAAATCCCTTAAAGAGCACAGTTTGGGGGGGGGGGGGACCGCTGTGCTAGAAGACCTAGCGATTCCTAGAGAGAACATTCTCCAGGCATTTGTAGGTCCTTCAGTGCAATTCTGTGGTCAGTGTCTGGCAGATGTTGATTGTAGAGTTGCGCTGGAGGACCTAGAAATTCCTAGGGAAGTGTTATCTCAGGTTAAAAAATTGTGGATTTTTTAATTGTGGTTTTTCCACTTTCATGAGTGTCCTGCACCCCTAACCTCAGTGAATGTGGAGGGCTTACTGTATTTCTAACCAGACTGCTGCCATGGTATGTGACATTTAGTTTTATTACTTTGTCTGGATGCCTTTATCAGAACATACCAGACAGAAAGTGACCTCCTCTACTACACCCATGTTTTTGAGGGGGTGAGCTGTTTTATTGCTCTGTTCAAGTCATTTGAGCTCTCTCTCCTTTCAGCTGAATAGAGAAGAAAAATGCTGTTAGCCTAGCAAATGCCCCTGCATGGCCTTACTAGTACAGGGCACCCCAGAATTCACACAGGACAGCTGAACAAAACATTCCAGCAATAGCAAAGATGGGCATTCCACAAACAGTAGAAAAACAGTGTTAGTATAAGACATGTGTGTCTGTAATTAATGTGAAATTTTGGAGGGGAT
>NC_056526.1:82678794-82801965 GCF_019175285.1 Sceloporus undulatus | reverse complement strand
GCATGTATATTATCATAATTTATCTTCTCTTTTGTTCAAGCTTTCTGAACGGCTGAAAGTGGTAGATGTGATAGGCACCAAAATATACAAAGATGGAGAACAAATCATTGCTCAGGTATGCTGTATATGTTTGGTTTAGTTAGTTACTGTGTACTTGTAAGTTAGGCGGCTGTTCTGAATTGATAAACAATGTGTAGGAAAAAGTCACTATTGATAGTGGAGCAGCTCCTAAGACAAGTGTTGGAATCACTGACAGCCTAAATACCATAAAGGCAACAGGGTCCACCTGATCTTGGAAGCTAAGCAGAGTTAGCCTTGGATGGGAGATGGTCAACATGTTCCAGGTGTTGTAAGCTATAGTTGAGAGGGGGGAAAAAACAGGCAAAACCACCTCTGAGTATCGCTTGCCTAAGAAAATGCTATGAATTCATGGAGTCGCCATAAGTCGACGGGCGACTTGGAGGCATATATAGACAAACAAGTTGTTGGAGGGATGTCCCTTTACCATGTTATGTAAAGCCATATAATGAACAACTTGAAATTTTGCTATTCTGTGGTTTTTTTTCCTGAACACAGAAAATACTGTTTATATGCTGTTCCTGCCATGTGTAAAGTAGTGCTGTTAATATGTTAAGCTTTATTTATTTTTACTTATATCCCTCTTTTCTCCCATGTGGAACCCAAAATGGCTAAAACTGTATAGTAAAACAAAATTAGCTTATACAGGACTCCTTTTCTGTTCTCTGCATTTTTGTTGAGATTTTTTTACTACTGAATCAGTTTGGCTCTTCCCTTTAGCAGCGGTACTTTCTAAGAGAAAGTAAGTCCTATCTTCAAATTCTTCCTTTACATCAGTAATGGCTGCACAGTCAGGCTTTAAGCTAGAGCCTTTTTTCTCTTCTAAGTTACAGGGTTCTGCTATAGTTTTTGTACCATCTATTTACTAGAGTGAGTTTAGGGTTTATTGTTATAGGAATGATAGTGCTGAATGTCAGGGTTGTGTGCTCACTTCTCTCTGCTTTCTTCCTGCAAATGACAGATATAAACTTGTTTTTTGTTGTTCCGCTAACTACAGTTCTTCATGGTACCTGAACTGTGGATTCTAGTATTTTTAGCGTAACAAACCATGGCCTGTTACAGACTGCCAAAATAAAGCTGCTTCGGGTCTCTTTGGAGGTATGCTGTTTAAATGATGCATGCATCCTAAGAATCCGGAAGCTGCACCAAAGCTGCACTCCAGCACTTAGGAATGGAGTGTGGCTTTGGCGCGACCTCTGGACTCGTAGGACCCATGCATCATTTAAATAGCATACCTCCAAAGAGGCTCGAAGCAGCTTTATTTTGGCAGTCTGTAACAGACCCATGATAACCAAATTGTGTCTCAACAACTATAGTTAAATCCAAGGGGAACATGTGACCCTCCAGTAGTAGATTATTATTATTATTAACCTTTATTTATAAAGCGCTGTAAATTTACACAGCGCTGTACATACAATCTTTTAGTTAGACGGTTCCCTGCCCTCAGGCCCATGAGCCATTGGATATACTGTCTAGGACTGATGGGAATTGCAGCCAGTGATGACATCTGGAGGGTTGTATGTTCCCCATTCATGGTTTAAGATTCTGTATGACCCATGCTACTGTCTCTAGCTGCTACAGGTGCTCCATGTCAAAGCTGTTGCCCTTTTAAAAGTAGTCTTTCTTTGTTCTGAACAGGATGGACAAAGTAAACTATATATTTTTTTCCCTTGGCACAGTCCTCAAAAAGAGTTAGCAAACAAATCTGTTGAGAAGGCACTGCTGCTTTTCATCCTGTGTCTGTTTAATTTTTATGGCACCTGAGAGAAAATTAATACATAGTTTATTTCCACCAATTCTCAGAGAGAACACTTTGACTAGTAACCTTCCAGATTAATTTTAGACAGCTGAAACTTTGGCAAGCTGCTACTTTCACCTCACACTTTGGATTTTGGTTACTTCCCATTTCTACTTTTTCCCAAGTTAATATTTCAAGATTGCCTGAAGGAAATAGCGGCCAGTTTACATATTATCTGCTGATAATGTTGCAAGGGAACAGTCTCCGAGAGCAATTAATTACTTCTCTTTTGATAGTAAGGATGTGGAAACTGCTCAATTTATGAAAAAGAAAGGATAATTTTCCACAAATCTAGGTTTTAAAAAAATCTGTGTGTGTCTTTTTAAAAAATTAACATATAACAATTAAATAAATATATTAATTTATGTTTCTGCTACCTTTTCTTGAAAGGGAGATATGGCTGACTGTTTCTTTATCGTTGAATCTGGAGAAGTGAAAATTACCATGAAGAGAAAGGTACAAAATGCGTTAATGCAACATGTGAAATCTTGAAGTTTTTCAGGAAAGAGGATACAGGAGAGGTTCAGTTTATTATTGGAGCTGTGTTCCTGGACAGTGTAAACTGAAACTGATGTAAAAGGTGGTAGGTACTTCCATAGACTTGGAGACCAGGGAGATGCATTCTAACGGAGCTGAAGTAGCCAGAAAGATAGTGTTTATACATAGTCCACCACCAATTTCAAAGACATTTAAAGCATAAAACATTAGAGTGTACCTTTCCTAGGATAGAGAAACACATCCCTTTCCAATGATACGACTCCAGTTGCTCCTTCCCAGCAAGGCAAATAGAAGAAACCACTTCCAGCCACACCAAAGCTCTTCCTCATATTCCTGTTATAAGCAGACAAAGGAAACCTCTTCCTACAAGGCAAGATTCCAGTGTCTTCATCCCTCTTATACCTCTACTTCTAAGCAGACAAAGGAAACCATTTCTGGCCAACAATGCCAAGACAGCAGTTCCTTTCTGCTCCTCTCCTCTCCCCCCAACCTAGGCAGGTAAAAGACACTAGTCCAGTCAGCTTTTCATTTTGCTCATAACTTTGTGCCAGGACTCCATCCAACCTTACTGTCTCACCTCACCCTTCTTACTCTCTGCCCATAGTACAGGTGTACTGGGAGACGTGTGCATCTCCTGTCTCTCTCTCCATCCATGGAGAGACATTGTAAATTTGAAATGTTGTAAATTGGGGCGACACCCAATTTAAGCCTTTAAGCTTCGGCTGATATACCAGCTGTGTCCCTTCCTGGACCCGGGTGACGTAGAAACAGTAGTACAGGTGCTGGTAACCTCTCGGCTTGACTTCTGCAATGCACTCTACATGGGGCTACCCTTGTGCTAAGTTTAGAAACTTCAACTGGTACAAAATATGCCAGCCAGATTGGTTGCGGGCACATCCAGAGCTGATCACATTACATCTGTTCTAAAATCTCTTACTTGGCTGCCTATTAGTTTCCAGGCAAGGTACAAGGTGTTGGTTATTACCTTTAAAGTCCTACATGGCCTGGGTCCAGACTACTTGCAGGAACATCTTCTTCCACATAATCCACTCCTCACACTTAGGTTCTCTGGGAAGAACCTGCTGCAACCCAAGAAGACCAGGTTGTCTGTGGTGACCCAGAGCCTTTTCATCTGTTGCTCCTAGGCTCTGGAATGACCTGACAGATGAGATCTGTCATATTACCACCCTAGAAGCCTTTAAAAAGGCCATTAAGATGGATCTCTTCTGGCAGGCCTTTCCAGATAAGCCTTTCTAGATTAGCCTCCCCCTCACTGACATTATTACCCCTGTCCCCCCCCTGAGAAGACACTTCTCTCACCCCAAACCTACCCACAATTTTTAGCTAATTTGTAATCAGAATCTTTTTAATTTACTTAGCCACTTAATTTCTTTTTATGGTTTTTATTAATGTTTTTATGATGGGGGAGGGTTGGAATATGGGGGGTTGTTCTTTTTTAATTGTAATATTTATTTTTCTGATGTTTTATTCTTATCATTGTTGTAATCCGCCTTGGGTCCCCTGGGAAAAGTTGGAATATAAATGAATTATATTATTTTTATTATTATTTATTTGCTATATACCTGGGTGTTTTATTATTTCCCCCTTCCTTCTAGGGTAAACAGGATGTAGATGAAAATGAAGCAGTTGAAATTGCCCGGTACACTAGAGGGCAATACTTCGGTGAACTTGCTCTTGTAACTAACAAACCTCGAGCTGCCTCAGCATTTGCACTTGGCACAGTCAAGTGTTTAGGTAATGGGAAGTAATTTGTGTGTGTGTGTGTGTGTGTGTGTGTGTGTTACGTTGCTTTCTTTCCTCGTGCAGAGAATAGCACCACTTTGGTGAGTAGGCTTATGTTTTCTGTACTATATATTCTCTGCTCTTTTAAAACCAAATTTAGTTTCATTTGCAACACTGAATTTCAGGTTTTTATTATTGACAATATAGTGAACTCAGATGTATTTTAACTGCTCTCAGTAAGTGGTTGAAAGTGGTATTGCATTGATGTAGGAATTTATTTACAGTGTAAATCAGGTGTGGGAATTGTGTAGCCCTTTAGATGTTGAATTGAAGCTCCCAGCACTCTTCACTTGTGGCTGTACTAGTGAGGGCACCAGTCTGTAGATCACCACTTTGAGTAGCAATGCTGTGGTCTAAAAAGTCTCCCTGTCTTTTGTGAAGGCTTTTTGAGAAAGCATAGAAATGCAGAGGAAGAGTTACTAATCCCAGTAGACTGACAGTACATTTGTGGCTGTTTTAGATTCTCACTGTTTTTTTTAACTATGCTGATTAAATATGGTCTGCCTTAACAACCTGATTGACATTATTTAGAATTTGGCAATATAAATGTTATATTTCTTTCAGTCCATAATATATATTCATTCACTGATTCTCCCTTTGTCCCCCTCTCTCTGTCTCTAAAATTTTTTTTAGTCATGGATGTACAAGCGTTTGAAAGGCTTTTGGGACCTTGTATGGAAATTATGAAAAGGAACATTGCGAACTATGAAGAACAGCTAGTTGCTCTGTTTGGAACAAATATGGACATTTCTGATCCCAGTGCATGAAGTAAAATATGAAACCACAAGATCTGTTTATGAAAAATAGCACAGTAGTGGTTAGTCCACTGAAAATGTGTCTATCTTCCTGTAGATGCTAAGCATTTTTCTGTGATTTTACAGGGGACAGGGTTTCTTTGTGGTTTTTTCCCTTCAATTTTTATTTGCCTTTTTGTACACAGTATTTCAGATGTATCAGTAAACGGAATACAGACATAGTAACGTTGGCCCTGTCTTGAAGAAGAATTACACCACCAACACCTGAGTTTTCAGGTAACAGCTTTCAGTATCATCCCGTTAAGTCTTTTATTCAAGTTCAGTGAGTGCCCTGTATCCAGTTTTGGTGTCATAACCTTTTGGGACTTCAAAAGAAGGCCATACATTCTATAATAGCAAACATTTTCTTTTTAAAACATCCTGGACTGTAACCCAAACAATGTGTGCACATTGGCATGTCTTTTAATTTCACTGTCCTGACCTACCTGTACAAGAGAATACTCCTGAATCCCCTTCTCCTTTTGTGGTAGCTTGTTTTTTTTAGGACAAGGCCTGGGCTACTTTCAAAAGGAGTATTCTGCTTTTCTTGAATATCTCTCTACACATTCCTTTGGATTGCAGAATATTTGTTGATTAAATCTTTTCCTGGTTGATTAATAATCAATGGTGTCTGAAAAATATCTGCAGGTAAATGGAATCAGTTGATGTCAGTGGAGTATTTGCCACTGACATGAAGTCAGGGTTTTGTCCACATGTCAATTAAATGTAATATATTGAAAATATTAGTGTACCCAGTGTTCACAAGTATCTAGTGCAAAGGTTTACATGATACATTTGGTTTCCTGGCTGTTCAAAACTGAATCAGCGTAACTTAGGGTGGATTTATAGAAGTTGCATCTCCAAACAATAAAACATGGCCTTGTATTCTGGATAGCTTTTATGACCTGTGTCTGATTTTAGCCTTTTTAAATTTTTATTTTTTATAATATTCAAAAGTAAGATATCAGATTTCATTTAGGTTTGTATGAAAGATGCTGTTAACACCCTACAAAATGTGGTTTGTATTTGTATGTAATATGCTTATTTTTTGTGGTTGTATTTATTGTGTATGTGTTATTTTGATTATACACACTTAAGCCTCCACTGATTAGAAGAGTGAAAAAAAGTTAACTTCAATTCAAGGAAGAATAACTTCAGATATGTTATTGTCACGTTCTGTTTGCCTATAATGTGCATAGATATAACCTTGATAGCAGTCTTGATTCTCCTGTAATCTGGGATTACTTTTCAGGATTACAGGTTGACAGACTGATCCACAAATCAGTTAAAATAAATTCTTTGGATTTGGGGTGTCCATTTTCTAGAGAGTTTTTACAGTCCTTTATTTTAAATACTGTTGATCTTTCATCTTATGTGGACTTCAGCACTCCTTCCTTTTCTGGTTTTAGTTAAATGGTACTTTTAGCCACTGCACTTAAAATCAGATCTAGGAAACCTCCACACTGCAGAAATTATCCAGTTTGATGCCACTTTAACTGCCATGGCTGAATGCAGTGGAATTCTGGGAACTGTAGTTTTGTGAGACATTTAGCCTCCTCTGTCAGAGAGTTCTGGTGCCACAATAAACTTAAAACCCAGGGGTCCATATCTTTAAGACATGGCAGTTAAATGTGTGTCACACTGGATTATTTCTGCAGTGTCGATGCAGCCATAATCTTACCATGAAATATGCCTCCTTGACCTTTCACTGCTACATTTACCTAGCACATAAATGCTCTGGTTTTCAGTGGAAGGGATATAGAGAAGAGACAAAGTTGCAGTGTAAGTTTGTACTTGAGTACATTTATTTCCGTTAATAGGAATTTTTAAAATTGAGACATTTTATATGCATTCAAGATATATTTACACAAAATTGATACACCAAATTGTGACTTGTTTCCCGTTATAATTTTTGTTGTTTATGTATTGTCCTTTTACTCTCTTTTATCTTTTAACAGCCCCTGAAGAAGATGATTAAATACCACTAGGCCAAAACATGTTTAGCTTAATTGCAAGAGTACAATCATCTTTTTCAGCACCCTGAGACTTTGTCTCTCTACATCACTTCCATTGGGTGTTACCAGTCAATGCTTTTTGGTTTTCAGTGGGCCAGAAAAGATTTTAGGAACTTGTAAAATGGTGCTGCCCTAGAGGGTGCCTAGACAGGTCTATAGGGACTCAAGGCATCCATCTATGTACCTGTCTACAGCACAGGGGCCACCAGGTCTGAATTTAATTTTTGCCACTGAAGTTGGATGTTTAACTAAGCTAGTTCAAAATAACCATGTAGAAAGAAAACACCTGTTTTGTCTGTCTGTTTGTTTTAAATAGTTCAGTCTTCCTTGGAGGAACTGTCCTGTTGACAGAGGTGTCAGGATAGTCTTTGGTCTTTTAATGACCATTCTTCCATCAGCATAAAACTCTGCCATTTCAACAGTCATGGCACAGAGTTGATCCTTGCATCTTGGACTGAAGGGGTGTGTGTGTGTGTGTGTGTGTGTGTGTGTGTGTGTGTGTGAATAAAATTATATTTATTTTATTTTTGTTTATTGCCCCACCTGAGCCCACAGGACAATGTCCAATGGGCATATACTGTAATTTCAGAATTAGTGATTGGTTGGAATTATAAATGTATTATTATTCAGCAATATTATTAGTATTATGTTATTTATATAATACACTATGATATAAAACAAAGGAGGATGTGTCAACATTTTACTTAATCTTCCTGTAAAGGCCTAAATCCAATTTCTTGATTAACTTAGAGTCATTGAATCAAAGGGATTTTCATAAGTATTGACTTACCATCCACCAGCTGATTCTGCATTTCTGTATCAGATGTGGGAATCATGTAGCCCTCCGGATGTTGTTAAGATTGCAACTCCCAGTGATCCTGGCTAGCACAGCAAATGTTAACAAATGCTTGGAGGTGCAGTTCAAAAACATCAAGAGAGCCATGTAATTCCCGCTGATAGCTTACTTTGATTGGGAGTAGCAATTGGGTTTAGGCCAAAATTTATTTGCTTTTTTATCTGAACAAGTGGATTGTGTCATGTAGTGGAGAGAAAATCAGGCAGAAGATTATGGCTTGCACCCAAAGATCTATGCCAGGAATTTCACGTACTGAAAAGAGCTTTTTTTTTTTTAAATGGAGCCGACCCACAGCAAATTTTGAATATTGAATTAAGATTCTTCAAAAACATGGTGATATAGCATGGTGAGTCAGTGGGGAAAAATCCCACACTTAAAGTAACTCTTTTCATCCTGGCCCCACTACTTTGGGATTTTATCTATGTTAAATTAGTGTTATTCAGGAAAGTAATGTTGGCCTGATACAGACAGGCCAAAATAAAGCTGCTTTGAGTCACTTTGCAAATATGCTGTTTAAATGATACATGCATCCTAAGAGTCCAGAAGCCTCACCAAAGCCACGTTGCAGTCCTAAGGGCTGCAGTGCAGCTTTGGTGCAGCTTCCAGACTCTTAGGACGCATACATCATTGAAACGCCATACCTCCAAAGTGAACTGAAGCAGCTTTATTTTGGGCTGTCTGTATAGGGCCGTTGTGATTTACACACATGACAGAGACTACCAGTCAAAGCCAAAATAAGTCACTTTGCTGTGTTCATTATTGTAAATTATCGGTACCTAGACATTAACCTTTCTGTAGAATTGTAGCACTGATTGCAGTAAATATTAGGCCTGCAGTGCTCATAGACACACTTCCAGTAAATGAAAACTAGTTGATAGAGTCATAGAATCACAGAGTTGGAAGAGACCACAAGAGCCATCCATTCTAATCCCCCTTTTGCGATGCAGGAAGACATCATCAAAGCACCCCAACAGATGGCCATTCAGCCTCTGTTTAAAAAACTCCAGAGAAGGAGACTCCACCACACTCCGAGAGAGTGGGTTCCACTTCAACATTGTTTCTGCTTGTGAAAAGGTTTTTATAAATTGTGCTGCCAGGGTCTTAACTCTTCCCACTGTGATCTTTCAGTAAATATGAAAGCAATCTGTAGTGGGAAGGAGATATATTCATACAGATCTAGTGTATCTTCTTACTATAAGACACCCCATGATCTATTTTTGAAAGACAAGATATAATTCCAATCAGTGCAAAGGTGTATGTAAGGGGAAAGTCTCAGCAGTTGGTACCTGTGAATAGGATTCTTCTGCTTTGTGTGCAACAGACAATCAGCAATGCATAGCCAGTTTTGACAGTGGTAGTCCCTTGCTAGATAGGTTCTGCACTGCATTCCAGGTGCCTCTTCCTTTTTACTTCACAGTTGAGAGTGCTTGTCTTGCATTGTGACAGATCCAACAGCGCTGGGCATTTGGATGCGCATCTATCTGCTTGGCTGCTGAATGCTTGCACTGAAGTCAAAATGTAAGTAGTTCAGCTGAGCCTGTGAAGAAGCCTAGCTCAAAGAAGATCAGTGTCACATCCTCCATCTGGAGGTATGGGTGCCAGCATAAGCAGCACAGGCAGCAGTACTTTGTGGCAGTCCTGAGCAGGAGGAGCAGGAGGACTTGCACATCTTGTTATGTCATAGAGTCAAACTTGTTCTGGTTTGCCACTGTGCATGCTTCCCATATGCCACTTGTTTCCCAGGTACAACCAGTAAAACATATCAGTCAGTATTAATTTTCAGCCAGGGAAACCTGGGTCAAATTTCTAACTCAGCCATGAAGCTATACTGTATCACAAGATGCAGCTAGGATAACTAAAACACACAAGTACCTTGAGGAAAACGTGGGGAGAAAGAGCATCTCCTGTGCCTAGGGGTATTTTAACTTTGTATGAAGAGGAAATGTCACATTAGAGAATTCTTTTGAAAAAATAATGCCTTTCATAATTTCATGCATACATGAAAAAAGGAACACTTGTTTATTTGCCTTTTAAAAATATGATGCCTGTGCATGTCAAAAAAGTGTATATTGTATGTGTCTGGTGAGTGGGATTGTGTTGCTCCCTTGGCTATGCCTATTGCACTCCCAGGTGTTGCAACCAGGTGTTGGATCTGATGTTGGCACAGAATCTTTTTTACTCTCTTTAACCCTTAAAATCAAGGGTTAAAGATCACATGGGTTGGGTTTATGTAGATTGTAGTGACATATGTTAGAATCCACTGGAATATATGAAAGGTAGCTGGGGAAAACCAGTTCTTTCAATGCACATGAATAGGATCAACCATTTATATAATGTGAATGAAGAAAGTAGAAGAGGCATAGCTGGATGCCATGGTGCATCCTTGGCATGCAGAAGTTTAGATCCTCAACACCTCAAGTTAAAGGAATCTCAGGCCGAGTTATGACATTGCTGCCTGAAATTTTTGAGAATCATTGCCAGAGGAAGATATATTGGACTATACTAGATAGGTCAACAGTCCAATTTAGTAGGCAGCTTCATATGTTCAGACATAATGGCTATTACTGTGCCGCTTCTCCTCAGAGAAATTAGCTAAAGCCTAAACTAGGACATCTTCCAACATTATCCCAATATCTTCCTGTTTCGGATTGTCTTATAGTGGCCAGGGTTTAACTGCTGTATTTACAATTAATGGGACTTAGGAGATATTTGGATATATGTCTGTATGTATTTTCATGTATTCCTTGTTTTGTTCAAAAGCTTTGTAATCTGCCCTGCAGTCTTTGGATAGAATTTTTTTTCCTAAAGCAAAAATAAGGATATAGTCAGTCCTCTTCCACCCCCTTACAAGAAATTTGTGTATCACTTCCTTTTCCTGAATGTTAATGTTCTGTCTTTTTACTGATGCCTCTTTTTTATGGTACCTATCAGTTGGTGAAGATTTACAATGTACAAAGTTAATAAATAATTTTGAATATAGAATATTGTGGGTCAATAAATTGCTTTGCAGAATCAGTTCAGTTATTTCATACATTTTGCTGCCAGCAAGCACCAAAATTTGCAGCAGATTATGAATAGGAGTTCCCATGATGTTTATTCATTTAAATACCATGTTGTGACTATTGTGTTTGCATTCATCAATAAGTGAGACGCTGGCACTCCCTCTGCTGGATCTGGTTGCTATAACTGATCCAGTTAAATAAGGATATCTTGAAACACCTTGGGAACCGAGATGCCATATGGAGTTGTACTGCTGACTTAAAGCGTGCTTAAGATTGCTATCTAAAGGTGTGGCTAAAATAAATCCTTACAGTTAAATTACCATGGAAGATAAAAATTAACATCTTTACCTGCTGAGCCACCTGACAATAAGGTTTAATATCTATACTTGTTATCTCCTAGATTACTAAGGGCCTTGACATAATTTTTGTGACGAAGCAACTTTTTTTCAGGGCAGCAAAAAAGTGGCTGTGGGGCTGAATGGGGCTCCTCCCCAAGGCTGTATTTATAGCCCTGACCCACCACCAAACTACCTATTTTTTGGGGGGGGGGGGGAGGGCTGGATTGCCTCCTTGGAGGCCTTCAGGTGTGGCAATTAACTTTTTATGGGTCGCAGGCCCCCTAACATATTTATTGTTTTAAAATACTCATTTTTTCCAAACCCGAAGTCTGTTTCCATTTGCTTCTGGCTTTTGTTTCTTTGCTTGCCATTTTTGACAGTCTGTGCAGCCATGTAGGGTCCCAAATGCAGGAAATTGGCCCCTGGACCTGTCAAAGTGCCTTTCCTGGTCTATCCGAACCTTGTGCATCTTTCACATCTGATCTTTTCTCTCCTCCCAGTCATGCTTAGAAGAGACCTTTAAGATTGATCCCAATACTGGGGCAGTGTTGAATCTTGTATAACCTTGTATAAAACACAAAGTTCTGAGCTATGCTGGTCTGCCTCTTTTGAATCAATCTAATAATGAATATATGCAGTGTTTCCTTATGTTTTCACTATTTCTTTATCAAGTTAAATACAAACACAACCATTTAATGAACAAGTGAAACAGTAAATAACAAGAAAGTATGAATGACTTCAACTTAATTTCACTGATTCCCATACATCTACAGAGATCTGCAGCTGAGATGGAAGAAACCATCCATGGAGCTATCCATGCGCGCCCAGGTACTGCACCAAGCTCTCAGCTGCAGATCTCTGTAGCTCCTTACTATTTGCCTCCTGGTTGTCTCTATGCTGCCCAGCAAACTCTGAGACCTTCCAAAGACAGGGATATTTAATCTGAAATCATGTGGCATTGAAAACGCACATAGGTGGACTCCATTCTGCTGCATATGGGATATCTGAAGGTGGTGGGTTACACCAGAGTTTATTTAGGTGTATCACCTCAAGGGCCAAGGTTGTTGTGACACTATACATACACACACACACACACACACACACACACACGCACACTTTCTTGTGTACAATTCCAAATGAATCTGTTTTAATTCCAGACTGTTAACAACAAAATGTGGAAAAGTCAAAAGGTGTACATGTGGGAATACATTTTCAAGACATTGTAGCTCATGCTCTGCATAAACAGCGTTTTAGACCTGAAATAAGGGAGGAGCAGTTCCTAGGGAGAATGTCCCAATGGTCTGGAAGGATGACAGAGAAGTTTGAATGCCATTTTAAGAAGTGCAGGTGCTTCAGTGCCAATTCCTCATTCACACAGCACCATTCTTTAGCAATCAGTTTATTATCTTTACCCTCCTTCCTTCTTTCAAATAAATATTTCAAGCATCAAATGCTGTCATAAAATTGCCTATGGGAAGTATTCCTGCAGGAGAGCAGCACACAGAAATCCCTTCCCAGAAATGTCGATTGCTTGTTAGTTGTCTTCTTGCCTTGCTTTCCACTACAATAATTTTGGGTCATATAGTTGCTGTTGATTAAAGTGAGGGTAGCTAATTATACAGGGAGTTTAGGGTGAAAGGAGACAGGATCCTGTAGCTTCTGGCGTTGAGTGCGATGACTGAGTTGTTCCTGGAAGGATGCTCACCCTATTTCCACATCAGGAGAGTCATGAAGGAGTTCCTAATTAGGGCATAACTGGAAGAGCAACATTCAAGAGAGAAAGGGCAGTAAATCTGAATTTCACAACAAGAGAAGGAGCAAACTGCTACGAACCTTGACAGAGCCCTGATACTGAGTGAGTGATTCTTTTAAGCTTTTAGCCTGGAAAAGCAAACCAGGCCATTGTATGAAGATAGGGCCACTGCCTTCCCCTGAGGCTGAGAGAGTGTTGCAAAATTACAAGGGGTGTGTATGGCTTTTCAGAATTACTCCTAACGCTTCGGACTGGAGAGGAGAGTGAGAACCAGCTTGGTGCAGTGGTTTCAGCGTTGGACTGTGACCCTGGAGACCAGGGTTCAAATCCTCACTTGGCCATGGAAACCCGCTGGTGGCTTTGGGCAAGTCACAGGCTCTCGGCCTCAGAAAAGCCAGTGATAGGGTTGCCATGAGTGAGAAATGACGGGAAGGTTGCAATTCAAGTATCAAATGTAGTGCAGTCATTGAGATTTGCTTCTATAACAGGGATGTATATATATGTGTGTGTGTGTGTGTGTGTGTGTAACCACTACACCACACTGGCAGCCCTAATCCTATATACTGTATATAGATAGTTCTAATCATTCTCTCATATATATATATATAGGATTCGGCCTATATAATGTAGCATCTATCATCTATCTGATTAGGACTGCCAATGTGGCATAGTGGTCTGAGTGTTGGCCTGCAACTCTGGAGACCAAGGTTCGAATCCCCACCTGGCCATGGAAACCCACATGCTCTTGGCCCTAGGAAGGCCAGTGATAGGGTTGCCATAAGTACAGAAATTGCTCGGAGGGACACAACAACAATGGAGAGCAGTTTCAATTCAAGTATTAAATGTGCTACAGTCAATGAGATTTGCCTCTATAACAGAGAGATTATATATATATACACACACACACAGTGTGTGTGTGTGTGTGTGTGTGTGTGTGTGTGTATACACATACATATATGGAGGGAGTAATGCTTTGCAAGTCACTCAACGTTTCCTCAGAGTCTATGAGAGGCCACGAAGGGCTGAGGGACAAAATACACGTGTGCCTCAGACTCTTGTTTACCAACGCCAGAGAGGCTTCTGGGAATTGTGGTTCCCCAGCTCCGCGGCGGGCTAGTATTCGGGGGGAACGAAAACTCCAACTCCCACAAGCCCCTGCGGCCTGCCAAGAGAGGACTGGCTCAGCGGGGCTGTCAAGTCGACAGCGCGAAGGGTATCAAAACAAGACTGACGGGCAGGGAGAGCGACCAATCAGGATACGGAGCCGATTGACCGACGTTCTATTCAACCAATGAGAGGCCGGGTTTGGGCAAAAGTGGGCGGGACTTTTGTCAAAGGCAGGGCGGAGGGAGAGAGGAAAAAACCCTGAAGGGAAGTCTTGTAATGGCGACGACGGGTTCGGTAAGTACCTCAGAAGTTTTTCCACCGAGGGAAAGAACTATAACTCGGTTTGGCAGCGCTTTGTCTGGCTCAGGGCTATGGAATTCTGGGAGTTGGAGTTTGTTGTGGGTCCAGAGCGGAGCGAAGCTCCGCTCTGGGCCCCACAACAAACTCCAACTCCCAGAATTCCATAGCCTTGAACCAAGACACTTAAAGCGCTGCCAAACCGGGTTATTTCCCGAGTGTAGATGCAACCTATTCCCGTAAAGACAGAATGTAAGGGACGAAGCCTTCGCGATGAGGCTGAGGAGAGAGCTTTGGTTTCGTTTCCTTTCGCTGTCAACCGTTTCCCTCCCTTTTAAATGATGTTTTAAACGCTGCCCCCTTCCAACGGTCGCGTCCCGCGACCGTTATTTCCCCTCAGCTTTAGCGGGGCGCGCCCCCCCTCCCCCTTGTTATTGTCGTTACGCACTTCTGAATGAATGGGGGACCCTTCTGCGCATGCGCCATGTGAGGAAAAGTTTATAAACAAGGGCCTCTCTCTCTCTCTCTCTCTCCCCCTTGCAGGCGCTGGGGCACGTGACGTAAGAGAGAGAGAAAGAGATGAGGTTTTCAGAGCGCATGCGCGGAGTGAGGGGTTTTTTTAAAAAATAAGGGGGGGCGTTCTGTTGAAAGGGACCAATCAGCGCCCTCTGTAGGAGCTGGCGCTGTAACTGCTGCTGCTATTGCTGCGCGTGACTCAAGGGCGCGCGTGACAGAGAAACTTGGCGCTCGCTCCTGCGTCTGCGCATGCGCGCGACGGGAGATTCCATTCTGCCGACTCAGAGGGGGAGGTTGTTTTATTGGAACAGTCTAAAGAGGGAAAGAAAGGACTTCCCCCTCCCTCCTCTCCCTCTCTTATATAACAAAGGGAAGTGTCAATTCAACTAACTGTTGCAACTATGGGCATTCCCTCTTTGGAGTGTAGTTGTGTAAGTAACTACACAGTCCTTGGGCTATAAAACACACACACACAATACTGTAGAAATAATCCAGTTTGAGACTGCTTTAACTGCCCTGAGGACTCAATGCTAGGGGATTCTGGGAACTGTAGTGTTTGTGAGACATTTAGCCTTCTCTGTCAGAGAGCGCTCTGGTGCCACAATAAACTACAGTTTCCAGGATTCCCTAACAGTTAAAATTGCCTCAGACTGGATTATTTGGCTCCTTGTTTCTCTCACCGTGTTCTCAGGATAGCAATAGCAAGTACATTTCTATACAGCTTATCAATGCACTTAAGCACTCCCTAAGTGCTTCATAATGTGTAAGCTAACTTCCCCCAACAAGCTGGGTACTCATTTTAGTGACCTACGGAAGGATGCAAGGCTGAGTCGACCATGAGCTCCTGTCTGGTATTGAACTCACAACCTTGTGATTTGGGCCTGAGTGGCTGCAGTACAGGCATTTAACCACTATGCCACCAGTGTAATGGACCAAAGCAATTGGCATTTGAAGTTGTACCTTTGTGGCAAAGAGGTCTGAATATTTGCTGGCTGATTAATATAAATGAAGGTATCTAACACATAATAATAATAATAATAATATTTATTTCTTATCTCCCCCTGGATCGAGGTCAGGACCAACACCAAATCAACAGTTGACAACATCAGTTAAGCGGCATTAATTAAAACATGCAACAGTTTAAAAGGACAAGTAAGACATACGCATTTCTTGGCTGACTGAAATAAATGAAGGTATCTTAGACTCAATAACAACAACAACAAATATTTATTTCTTACCTCCCCTGAATTGAGGTGAGGATCAACAACAAATCAACAATTGACAACAACAGTTAAACCACATTAATTAAAACATGCAACAGTGTAAAACAACAAATAAGACATACACAAGTAAGACATACACAAACACATAGGGTTGCCATGGGTAGAAGTCAAATCAAAGGCAGTTAAAACAAAAATCTTAGACCATAGGATATGGGCCTTTCAAACCATGCACTTGTGCATGTGTGAGGCAATCTCAAGAGTATGTGCCTGCTATTGATTCATTATGTTAACACTGTCCACTCTGCAGAAAAGTATGTGTTGTGTGCCTTCAAGTTGTTTCCAACTTCTGGCGACCCTAAGGCAAACCTATCATGGGCTTTCTTTGTTCAGGGGAGGTTTGCCCTTGCCTTCCCATGAGGCTGAGAACATATAACCAATGACTTTCAAGGGTGAGCCAGGGATCGAATCTTGCTCTCTAGAGTCATAGTCCAACACACAAAACCACTATGCCACTCTGGCTCTACAACTTGAGTTGATGTTCTCTTTTCAGATGGAAAAATACAGTACGATCATAATAAAAATATCCAGCAGAAGTTCCATTTAGCTGCCAGCAAAAGCTTTTAAATCCAGACGTCTTCACTTATGGGCAGAATGCCACCAAGGAAGTAGTGGAGTTGTCAGGCAGCGCTAGTGTGGAGAGCATTGCACAGTGTGCATTTGTCAATACCTTTATACTAATGTTGCCCTCTCTCTTACTGTTTACGGGTGTGTGGATCTAGTTTAAAAACACAGTATTGATTCAGTAACTCAAGAATTTCAGGAAAATTAGAGCAGCTCTCTTGTTATTTCTAATTTACTTGGGATCTTAAGTATGGGAACACCTTCAGAACGCTTACATATGGTAGAAGACTTGGTAGAAGACTTTTGAACAGTTCCAACCATCATCCTTCCTTGTGTCATCTTCCTGGAATAGATGAACCTAAAATAGTAGGTAGTACTCTTTTTCTCTAGTGACTCAATCCTGTTTCCTTTCAGCTTTGTTCTATAGTTTTACATTCTGTCTGATTAAAACTCTTTCATCGTCACTTTTGTTCCTGCCTCATTTAAGTTTCCACCTTAGTCTTCTTTTTCTCTCCCATTGTTCAAACTCTGAATAAACGTCTATAATGACCGTTATTATTCTTTCTTTCAACTCTCAAATAAGTTTTCTGAAGATGCTGTCAGATTCATTGGCTAGTATAGGCTGTACTTGCCTGACTTTGGCTTCTAACCTACAGAGCTTTTTTAACTGAAAAGCAGTAAATGCATCTGATACCAATGAACTGGTTGCTTTTCAGTATGCTTGTACATGCTGCTATATTGCATTTCTCACATGCTCTTAGATTACTAAATACTGAAGAGCTGGGCTGAAGGTACTGACAGTAGTCTACAATAAATCCATTTACAGTCCATTCGCTAGATACATAGCCAAGCAGCCTATGATATCATGGAACACTTTATGTGTATATGTTTTATGTGTATATGTATTTTTTTTAATGTTATTGATTGCCTTTTTCATTTGAAAGGTGTCTGGGAGGAAGTATTTGCAGCTGGAAAAAATCACCTGGAAGTTATTTATACAATAATCAACCTTTTTTGGCTTTCAGACAGTGGGAAATTGAACAGTGGATATATTTAATATTGCATATACTTTATCTGTTTATTTTACCTTGTCACCTCTCCATGTGGAATTTGTGGTTACTGGCCTAATTGTAGAATCAAATTAATATATTAAAATTCCTCTTGATCAAGAAAACTCTTATGATTGCAGGAAAAAACCTTTCAGGCTGACTCCTTCCCTGACTTATTGTACATTATTTAAAATGGCATTTCACTTGGTTTTCCAGTGGCCCCATTTTGTCACAGTTTGACCAATACTTACAGGTTTTAGGATATAGATTTAAAGTATGTCGATATTTACACATTAAGTAATAGCATCGTGGTTTCAATGTTTGTGCTTGAGATTTTCCATTTAAATTATAGATTAATCTTGCCATGTCAATTTGTGCATTTTAAGATCTCAAAATACAAGAAAGATGCAGTTGACCATAGGCTGTATGACTTGGTTTTAATTTTTAAATTACCCACTGTAGGTTTGCGTGTACAGTACAAAGGTTTTATGTGCATCTTAATAATACAGTACTTACCTGAGTAGCAGGTAATCATATTATTTAGCTTAGTTCATATTTAGGTGGAAGGCTAGTGAACTGAAAGGAAGTATTTGCTATAGGCTGTAGGTCACAGTCATTTTTCAAAACAACTATTTCTCAGTTTCCTATTGGTAGATAGTGAATTTAGTTGAATTTACTATACAAAGTACTCTTCTGTCATTTAAAGAAATCAATGAAACAAATTCCAACTCATACTGAGATAAATACTGATACTGGTGTGCTACATTTTATGTGTTCTGCTTTTTCCTTGTCAGCAAAAAGTTAGGTGATTAGGAGACATGTTTGACAGATACTTTTCCAGTAAAGTGGTGGTACATCTTTCCAGCTAGGGTCACACAGTAGGTTATTGGAGTTTATTAATGTATTGTTTTATCTGTTTTTGTTTAAGTCATCTAATTTGAAGCACCCTACAATGGTTTGGGAAGTAAAGACAAATCAGATGCCTAACGCAGTACAGAAGCTTCTGTTAGTGGTGGACAAGAGGACTTCAGCGATGAATGAATCATTGGAATTGTTGAAGTGTAATGAGAACCTCCCAGCTTCTCCTGGATATGCATCTTGTGATGAGCATATGGAGCTTGGTAAATACTACTTTAGCTTTCTTCATGTTATTTATCCATCTGTCCCATGGAGGACAATTGTTATGGAAGGCATTGAACAGTCTAGGACCCTGATGTGGTATGCAGCATTAAGAATATTTTAGCCCAACGACCATGGTTCAAGTTTATAAAATCTCACAAGTGTGTGCAAGAGTACTGTGCTATCTTACTAAATTTTTGATTTCCTTGAGCAATCTGACTTTCTTGAATGTATATTGCCTTGAACAACCTGACTGACAAATCACAATTACCAGTAATTTTGGAAGCTTTATTTGGATTGACTTGAAGGGGCTTTGGTTTCACAGATCTAGTTTCACAATCCTTTCGATTCTGATGTTAGATTTCCATGTTTCTGGAAAAACTATTCTCAGACTACTTGTGAAATAACCCATGGTTTTAAAATCATGTTTTTGTTGACTGATGTTATAGTTAAGAGTGTTGTGTTGTTCTATTAGTTCGGTGGCCACTCAGCATGGCATTGCAGTGGCCTACAATGCTAGCATAATGTAAGAAGTATTTTAAAAATATTTATTTTCACCCTAGAAGGCATAAATAGTTGTGAAGGTACAGTAACCTTGTAGGTGTTGTATTGTGCTGGTTTCATCTGTGGGATGATCCATAGGAATACATTTGACTCTGTACATTTATTTGCAGATGATCTTCCAGAACTGCAGGCTGTTCATACTGATTCCACCCCACCTGCACTTTACCAGCTGAGTGCGGATGTCTCCCATCAGGAATATTCAAGGCCTTTGTGGAACCAGCATACCTCAAGTAACAGTTCAGAAAGTTCGTATACTTGTGAGAATGGAGTGAACTGGTTGACAGAATTGGCAAACATAGCTACTAGTCCACAGAGTCCCCTTATGCAGTGCTCTTTTTATAACAGGTATGATACAGCTTTGTAGTTCTTGTCGTTCTAGAACTTGCAGCTTGAAGGCACCTTAGAAGGTCTATTACAGTGGACCCTTGTTATACGTTGGGGTTTGATTCCATGATCCCCAATGTATAACAAAATCCGTGGATGCTCAAGTCCCATTAAATATAATAACATAGCAAAATGGTGTTCCTTATAAAAATGCAAAATCAAGGTTTGAAATTTGAAATTTGTACTTTTTTTGAATATTTTCAAACCATGGATGCTTGAATCCGTGCATAAAAAATCCCTGTATAAGAAAGGCCAACTGTATATGTTGAAGTTATAACCCCCCTTTTCCCATGCCTCAAGAAACATGTGCATCGGCATATTTAGTCACAAAACCATTACAGAGAGAAAGTATACGGCATCATAAGAATGCAGATCATGTTAGTCACTGTGTTTCTGTTGGAAAATATACACACATGGATAAAGAGACATACATACTGTATAAGAAACATTAGAGAAGATTTTCCATAGTGAGCTCTCAGTGCCCTCATTAAAAGAGGAGTCTGCTTGGGTTGACCTGTTAGTTATTACAGTGCACCCTTTTTATGTGCGAGGGATACGTTCCGGACCCCCCACATTAAAAAAACCCATGTATGCTCAAGCCCCATTGAAAGTAATGCGGCTTGTGCATGGTGTGGTGGTGCGTGCACGCCACAGGCATGCACCCCATTAAGCTTAATAGGACACGCCGCTGCTTGTGCTCCTGCAGGCTCCCTCGCGGCTGCCGCATATAGTGCGCCCGCGTATGGTGCGGGCGCACTGTATCTTGGAAGCTGGGGTACGTGAATAGCCTAGATCTCATGTGATGCTTTTGCTAGCATAGTTGTGTTTGATTTCTCCATTGTGCAAGCAGCAGATCAAGAGAACAAATACATGTGTGATTGCTCAAACAGCAGGAAACAGCTGGATTTTGCCATATCATTAATTCTGTAAATGCATTTCAGTTGACTTTGTTTCAGCACAGTGACACCACTGGTTATAGGCCAATGTATGGAGTGTTTTCTGCAGAAAGGCAAAAAGCTTTTGGGGGGGATTAAAGACTTCTAATTTATATAACATGATAACTGAAGTAAAAGTAACTAGAGTAAAAGTAGTTCTGTGGCATTAGTAGGAATATTTGGTGAGTTAGCCTTTTCCCCATCCATATCTTTCTGTAAATAAAGAGAAAGAAGAAACTGAATCAGCAGGAAGCCATTGATTGTGTTCTGTTCAATGAAGAATTAAAGGAATCTTGCTCACTATTAGAAAGTTATCAATAAATTATTCTTAGTGCATCTTTAATGCCTTCCCTTCTTTCCTTTCTTGACCAACATCTGTTCATGTGTTTTTTTAAAATCTTGCTTAGGTCATCTCCTGTCCACCTGATAGCTACAAGCAAAAGTTTACATTCCTATGCACGCCCTCCACCAGAATCCCCTCAGAGTGATTCTGGCTTTCCGAAGCATAATATTGATGAATCACCAGTCAGACATGAAAGGGTAAGTTATGCTTATTCTATCTATATTAAACTAGCTGTATATCAGAGAAAATACTTTTAGAGACTGAAATAGCTTTATAACCTTGTTCATTTAATACTGGTAGCATTTTGGGGGGGGGGGGGAATCTTGTACATACCATATACATACTGTGAAGATACAGCTAAACAGAGATACAGGATAAACAAGGAAAATACCACAATTTGCATTGTTCTTTGTGTTTGCTTGAGTTAAAGACAAGTAGATTAAAATAAAAGAAAATAGAGAAGAAAATACATAGAAGGAAGTTTGTCAGAGCAGGCCATTTGGGGACTTGGGGGGGGGGGGAGCTTGAGCTTTCCTTGGAATATTTTGTTTCCTTTTTATTGTAAATTCCTGTGATACTTAAAGAAATGCTAGGTGAAAGAAATGTGTATGTTTGCTTTAATAGTTTAATTGTGTCATTAGTGAGACAAAATATAGCCAGGCAGAGTTGGATAGTGAATGAAGAAAAGGAAACAGTACCAGCAGCTTCCTGTATTTGAATGTAGGATGGATTGGCTGATTTACGAAAGATTTGTTTCTTGAACAGAAATCTAACAAGCATCAAATAAAAATGCAAAATTTAAATATACTTGGGGAAAGATGTGGAATGGTTTAGTAAAAAGTAAGAAATTGGGGATGGGCTCTGTAAAAATTAGTGTATAAATATTAGTATGACTTGACTTAGAAATATTCAATCAGAATGTTTGATATGGTTATCTTTTTTCAACAGACAAACAGTGAATCGGAGTCTGGCATTTTCTGTATGTCATCACTGTCAGATGATGATGATTTAGGTTGGTGCCACTCTTGGCCTCCAACTGCCTGGCACTGTTTCCTAAAAGGTAAAATAATAATACATTATGTTACTGGGTTTGAGATCAGATATGTATCTGTGATTACACTAAATTCCTTTTTTTAAAATTAGGAACACGTTTATGCTTTCACAAATGGAGCAATCAAGAATGGAAGGATGTTGAAGATTTTGCTAGGTCTACAGGCTATAAAAATAAAGCAGATGATTCAATGATTTCTTGCAAAGTAAGTTTAAATAGTTAAAAGCCATAGTGAGTGAGTTTTGTGTTAATGTCTTGCTTGTGTTAATGTTCTATGCCATATTTTAGTGACCATATAAATTAATGTCACTTTTGAAAGTAATTGTTGTGCCTTTCACACATTTTTTTTAAATTAACACCATAGCAGTTATACTTTGTCAGTTGTTTTGCATCAACAAATACTTTAAGGAGGCAGGTAGCTATTAGATGTAGTCAGTGCAGTGCTCTGCTATATTTCCCTAACTGAGAAATGGCACACTGTGACGGGGTAGTTATGATTTGCTGCCTTGTTCCTCACTGAGGAGGAAATGTAACATACCCAAGACAAGCGTACAGATGGTAAATTATATGGCTTTACTTTTGAAGAGCAAGTTCTATTCTGCAGTGCTTCATAGGTAGTCAACATAGTTTATAGCAATTTCTGCCCCTTGTGGCTGATGCTACATGGAACAGGTAAAACTGGTTACTAAAAGTGAGCTGTATGTAGATGTTACCCTTAGCTGCTCTCCATGCTGCTAATGAAGCCTGGCTTATTGATCATCAGCTCTGCTGTTAGCAGTGCAGAGCAAAAAATTTGGTAGGGAGTTTTGGGAAGTGGGAGAGTCTTTCACTACTTCATCTGTTGTCAAGATTTCTGCTTCCTTGCTACTACTACTGCTGCTGGTAGTACTAGTGGGAAACAGTTACAGTATGTTGGTCACTTTCACCTTCTTTTGCATAGCACCAATCTTCAGACAGTCATGCTTATAACAGCAGGAAAACAGCAGTCACAGGGAAGATTATCAGGGAGGGTTGAACCCTCCATCTCACCAAGACTGCTCTTTCACAATTCCTGTTAGCATCAAATCCCTCCCGCACACCCAAACAGTGTCAGCAGTGTTGGGATCTCTTCTATAGATCTTAGCAATCAGAGTGGTAAGGTTTAACCTCACTATAATTGTGCCTGGAGATAGTGCATGTCTGTGTGCGTATGTGTGTATATCTGTGTGTATGTGCAAGCACAAATGCACAGTCCCATATCTGATCTCACATATGGCCCCTCAGCCAAAAATATTGTCCACCCTCTTTTTTTGACCACAGTAATTAAGACCTGAAACTTTTTGAAGAGGTTATTTTGATTATTTCCCAAATAAATTACATAGAATAAGAGTAGTTGTAGTTTTCTCAGGTTCACTTGTTATTTCAGTAATTAAATCTCACCTCTTATACAGGGATATGGTTCTGATGGCTTGAAGTTGATATTACACGAAGAAACTATTTCATTTGGCGAGTCTGTACTAAAGTTGACATTTGATCCTGGCACAGAAGATGGCTTGCTTACTGTAGAATGTAAACTAGAGCACCCATTCTATGTTAAAAATAAAGGTAGGAATTTTTGTTACTGTAAACACCATTAAAATGTGTGATGAAAAAACATGTTTTCTTTGGTGAATTCCAGTAATGTAAAAACAACATTACTCTCTTACTGGTATAAGATATCATAAGGCTTCTGCAGCCCTTTTAAGTTATTTGACTCCCCTTTGGCCGATGTTGTCAAACGTTTATTAACAGAGGACTCATATGATACAAGGCATTCTTTTCAAGTTCTTTTAATGGTCTGGGTAGTTTTAAAGCTAATATGCTAGAGCAAAGAAGGGAATGCACTGCACCATCCAGAACATTGTGGTTGAGGTTGCAGGGGGAAGAGTGGGATTGTTAACTTTTTCTAGTAGGAGGGTACATTTTGTGAATGGAAGGAACTCTCTAGATCCAGCTCATTATTTCTGACATAAAATTATCATTATTTCTGACATAAAACTATCAGTTATATGGCTCCCTGGTTGTACTAAATGTTTCAGTAAAACAATGACTATGACAGTGCCTTAGAGTCCTGCCGTTATTGCTTATAATCACTTTTAATCTGATTACATTTCAAGTCTTAAATAAGCGACTACAATGCTTCTCTGAGAATTAAAGATGATATTTGTGACAGCTGCTATTAACATATCTCCCAAATAATGAAAGGTTTAGTGTGGATCTCATATAAAACAAAATCATATGAACAGTTGAACAATTGCTGTCATGAAATTATTAATTTTATGTTGCTTTGATCATACTCTTTCATGCTGACTAACAGACTCCTGAATTTTCTCAGACTGTTATTCCAGGCTTTGCTCCATCTTGAAAGTGTTAATAATTAAAAAGAGCCCTTGTATTCTTCTGTAGCACTTGTACCATAGATATAATGTTTAGATGTTTAATGTTAATAAATGCATATATTTCTCAAGCTTTGAATCTGTCCCAAGAATTAAAATGTTTATTTTTTGTTACAAACGAAAGTAGAAAATTGTTGCATACCGGGTCTAGATTTATAGCTATGGTTGAGTTAGCCATAATGCTTTGACAAAAAGTTATTGCCCAAATGATTCGACTGTAATTTGGTTCCTAAACTGTCAGAGAAAGTAGGATAATGATATTTGCAACATTTATTCCATAGCAATAATACTCTGCAGCTAGAGAAATACCATTTTCTCCAAACCACCACTGCAAACATTAGAATGTTTTAAATATAATTAGAATATAGCTATCACAAGGAAAAGTATTTGTATTCCTAGGACCCATGTTAAAGCGAGAAAATAAAAGATTTGTTAATTATAGTAGGAAACCTAGTTCTTCTTTCAGGTCTCTGTGCTTAACATTCTGAACCTTTATGGTGCCTCTTTTGGAACCTTCTAAAGCATTTTGGTAGTAACTCCACTCACTTCCGACTGCCCTATATAAGGGGCTTCCTGCTGTAATTGCCAGTTCTTTTTCATCTACCACTGCAGCTGCTTTGAGAGGAACAGTGTTCATGTTCATTGCTCATTGATTCAAACTTCATTGATGTTGGCTTTGAAGCCCTGCTAGCCCTCTGGTTGATTGGTTCTCACTGATATCTTTCAAAAACTGTGTTGTTTACAGTGCCAAAATTCCAGGATGGGATGGACACTTGAAATGCTTCTAGTGCTTGGATGAATCCCATGCTTGCTGTGCTCATTGTTGTGCTTTAACACCACAAGCGAGATGTAACAGAGAGTACTGTCTAAAGGCTGTTTTGTATGAACAGGCCTTGAACCTTGATCTCGACCATCAGTGTTGAGAAGAAGGGAGGCAAAATTGGCATTGGTTCTGGTGGTTACCAGTCCTGCTAAACACAAGACCGAATTATCTCTGGCAGAATTGAACTCACCTCCATCGAAGAAATCTTGTAAAGATACAGACAAAAGAGCAATATACATATGGGCTTCCTACTCCAGGCAGGTCCCTTAAAGTAGAGATGCAGTGTGTCTCTAAGCACAAAAAAGCAGAAGGACCACTTAAAGGAGCATGCTTCTCAGTCTCTAACCTCTTCTCATACCGCCAACCAAGGTTGCTATGCAGACCAAGGCTTCCACACCTCTTCGAGAAGTTGCGTCAGAAGTCTCTCCACTTCCAGAGACTCTGAAACAACACACTGCGTTTGTTGAGACAGTGACTGTCGAAGACCACCATAGAGATATGTTGGTTTCTGAAGGAGAGATTCTGGTGTTCTTGCCGGTTATACATGTGATGGTCCTACCGTCATAAGTTCAGCAGTTGTAACCTCAAAACCCTTACTGGCTTAACCTTTGTCTTGTCATGGACGTCGACACCAATCCTGTTCCCTTTCCGTGTCAAGATCTGGCTCAGATACATCTTCTTCATATTAAAGTTATTATTGACACTGATGGTAACGGTGTTTGCATCATGGCGGTGATCATGGCCATAACTATCATGGCAGGACCAGACATTCCCGGTCATTCTCTTCCAATTTTTCCTACCTGGTAATATACTTGCCAGTATAAGAACGAGGCTTATCCAGAACATTGTTCAAGACACAGGCAATACTGCTTCAATCATAGGGAGCCGGACATCAGTCCGTGCTTCGGTCCAGCAGGGTGCAAGGGAATCTGAACATGTCTCCCAAGCAGCTACCTGTGCTACTCACCAGAAATCAGCCTTGTCTTGAACTGTACCTGTCCAAGAGGTTTTGAACAAGAACATAGACAAGGATCATCCTTCAACTTGTGCTGTCTCAGTTTCTGATAAAACAGCTGCAGTAGATCAGACTGTGCGGGCTCTAATAACAACTGCTATGTCTGCCTCTGGTTTGGATTCTGATTCCACGATTGGAATCTGTAATGTAGAGGATGATAAGTATGGCTGGGGACAATTTTCACTCCCCACAGAATTGTCTTCCAAGTCTACTTCCAGTTCTTCTGGGCTTTGTGGGCTGCACTTTCTCCACCCCTGCTCTACTGTATCCTCATAACATTGCAGTCCCACCTAGGAGATTGGGCATGGCAACTGCTTGAGTTTCATCTCCAGTCTTCCGTCCTGAAATGATGGGCCTAATGGGATACATCGGTTTTCAAGGGGGAATACTCCAGATATAAATCACAGTTGGCATAGAAGCAGCAGTTGACATGGCTCCCCTTGCTGCTTGCTAGGTATGCTGTGAAGCCTTTTTCAAAACATGAAAATCACTCTGTCACAGCTGCCTTGCCTATATCTCACTCTTCCTGCAGGGGTTTGATAAGAAAAGGCTGATGGTGAATGGCAGTGCTTGATGAAAACGAAAGCACAGGATTCCTTCTGTTGCATTACAAGAATATTGGACAGGTTCCGATATGCTAGATAAATGTCTTAGACACTTGTTATCTACAATTTTAAAAAATACAATAGAAAATGAAAATTGTGTAAGACAATTTGTTTATGACAATTGTTTTAAAAGGTAAAAAAAAGAAAAGCAGCCAATGTGAAATGTCTACCCTCCTTAATGTGTTTTGATTGGGATGATAGAGTATATGTTTGGTGTATGCCACCCACATTCCTTATTTCCTGGCATAGTGAGCCTCCTGATTAAGCTGGAAATGTTTAATAACTTTCATTACCTGGATATTCAAAGCCTTAGACTTTAAAATTGTGCTGCTCTTAAAGATGTGGAATTTGCACAAGTGAAACAATAAAGGTTGTAGGAAGACTTTTCCAAACATGCCTCTTTTTTTTTTACTGAAGTCCCACTAAAACCAGTGAGGTTTGAGTCACCATTCATTTTAAGAGTATTGAAGTAGGTCTATAGTAAGTTTAGGTCAATATTTTGGGATACTTGGATGTACGCAAAGCCATGAATTCCTTACTATGCAACATTTTCCTTATGCGCTTCTGCTGAAAAATAGTGTTCTGTTGCATTATCCAGTGGGTGTTAGGATCAAGGTTTTTCTAAAGAGTTTAACATGAGAAATAAAAACTGTGAACAGTTTTGTGTCTTTTTTTTAAAAAAAAGTCTTCCTTCCCTTTCTCAGTATGTGGTCTCTCCTGTATTCTTGTGAGTTTCATTTCTTCATGTAATTTGTCTAGTTAAGTGCTAACAACTAATAAAAACAAATGCTAAGTAGCCTCCCTGAACACAGTTAGCTTGACAAAAGCACCACTGAATGCAGAAGGGTTTTTTAGTTAATGTGTATAGGATAGTGTTATACTCTGGATTTCTACTGAAATTCCATGTCACATCTAGTTTTAGTAAACTGCTTATGCGTATTATTCTGATAGTCAGGACACTATGTAACTAAATGTAGAAAATTATGCTAGCATTTAAAAAACGATATTTTGAAAATCAATTTAAATTGAATGATCTTTCCATTCAGGTTGGTCCTCTTTTCATCCAAGTCTGACTGTGGTTCAGCATGGTATTCCATGTTGTGAAATGCATATTGGAGATATATGTCTACCTCCTGGACACCCAGATGCAATTAATTTTGACGATTCAGGCGTTTTTGATACATTCAAAAGGTAACTCTTAAGAAATTTGTTTATGCATTCATGCTTACATAGCCACCTCTTGGTCCCTTCTAAACTGAATATCTAGATTGTTAGTGAAACATACAGGCAGCTATATTTTTTCCTCTGGCCTTCTGATTTGCTTTTATTTGTAAAATTTGACTTTTGAGCAGATAGTAGAAGCAAATGAAAATAGTTCCAGATGAGAAAAAAATGTAAACCACTAAACATTTAAAGATTATTCTAACTATGGCAGGGTACAGATGGCAGAAAAGGGGCAGTCTGCAGCCGTCCCTTTTCTTGCCAAGTTGGAGGCAGGGCAGCCTCACCGGCAGCCCCTGTGGCTAAAACCCAGCACTTTTCCAGGCCACAGAGAAGTGGCAAAATGCTTCCATTTTTTGAAAAGGACCAATAGATAAGCTATTTTATTAGCATCTGCAACCAGATCACACTCAAAATCAGCCAGCTAGCTAACTGTAGGACAGGTGAAAACTTTACCAGGAACATGGCCAGTGTATATTTTTGGTTGGAAATATAGTTCTGCCCCTTGACATCTTATCTAAACTGAGCTTCATGCAAATTCCTGTCTGTGGCTGAAGATTGAGGAAAGCTGGCATAAGGGGAGAGAATGAAATAAAGAGGGAAAGGCAGTGGATTCTTCCTTTGCCTCATTTCTGAATAATGTTATCACCGCCATCCTCTCTCCTTAAGCCTTCCCATCATAGCAGCTATAAAAAAAGACTTTAAAAAGTGAAAGCCTCCCCCCCAATGCTCCTTAATATTTCTACGAAAAGTTTTTAATTTCATTCCCACCCCAGGAATTTAGGGGATTTAAGCAAAATTGCTGGGATATAGTAATAAAGCTCTTCCTTTCCCCAGTGATGTTGCCCAGTAGTACAGGAATAAGTTCCTGAAGGACAGTGGGAAGATGTTTTATGCTACGCTCCTCCCAGTGATTGTATTGAGAGAAAATGTCACACAGACGTGTTTCTAGGCTCAGCTGGGAAATATAACTTTATCAACTAATGCTTTAAACAGATGTCCTGGTTATGCAGGTAAGATAAAATCAGATCACTGGCATGGAAGTGGTGCAGCAATTTGCGCTCTACTCCTAGACCTTTGGGACAAAATGAAAAAGAAACAAGAAGTGACTGGGAATTGCAAGACAGGGGACTGAAGTGGAGCAAATCAAAATAAAACACTTTTGCAAGTGCATTCCATATTATGTCACATCAGCAATAACCCCCCCTGAGGTAGCACAGAAGAGGTACTCCATGTCTATATCTGATGATCTCTAATTCCTTGTGACAAAAAAGAATGTATATTTTGTTCTCTCTTTCTTCTCCCTTCAGTGATTTTTAAAGCATAAAATTGTTGCAGCTGTTGTGCTCCCAAGGACAGCTAGAGAATCAGCCTGGCATTAATTATTAGTTCTTTTGTGTAGGCATTCAAATGTGGCAGGAAATTCTTAGACAAATTTTGCATGACCATTAGTTTGGGAATGGCTGGAGCTTGAGTATCTCTTTATGCAGGTTGGGGTAGTGGTAGTAAAAATGTCCATAAAAGGTATCAGTCGGATTGCAATAAAGTAAAGGTACACAATTGGGCACTGAAGTTAGAATTGTCCAATCCATTGTAACCCCTCCCCCCAAAATCACCATGCATTGGATGTGAGAGCTGGACAGTGAAGAAAGTGGATTAAAATTAACTCATTTGAGAAGAGTGCTAAGAATACCATGGACAGCCAAAAAGATTAACAAATGGGTCCTTGAACAGATCAAGTCTGAACACTCCCTGAAGAGGCTGTTATACTTTGGCCATGTCATTAGAAAACAATAATGCCAGGAAACGTTGAGGTCAGCAGAAAGGGAGGAAGTCCACCTGCCATGTGGCTAGACTCAACCATGCAGGTCATGGGCCTAAATTTATAAAACCTAAGCTGTGCAGTGGAGGACTAGGGGGCTTGGAGATGTCTCACCCACAGGTGAGGAGAGGTTGACTCAGGGCAGCTAGCAACAACAGAGGGCAATGTTTTGCATCATTTTTCTTCCAGCCTAAGGTGTCTATTAAAGTTTTTAAGCAGGTGTACTTTCCACAGCTATTCAGAAGTTTTCCAGAGGTCATAAGAGAACTGGGAATTGTTTTGAACATGTGTTAACTACACATATGTTCAGAAGTCTGTAAATACTGATCAAGGGTTGACTCAAAAGAACACTGCACCTAGCAGAGTTACAAGCAAAGGTATTTCACTGAGATCTGCTATAGTAGAGTGGTCCCTCACCACTGCCATTCATTGGCTGCCACTGTGGAATTCTTTCCGTGACCTGTCTAGAAGTTCACAGGGTGCTTGGTGATCTCTCTTCCAAGTACTAACCAGGCCTTGCACTGGTCAGCTTCTGGTATTAGACAGGATCACTGGAGGAGGAGTGTTCAGGGTGTTACAGTGATATCACTTTAAATCTTAGGTTCATTAAATGTTTTTTGTGATAATTATCTTTTATCATGAAGGGAACCTTACTTTAAAGCCAGGAGTTGGATACTATTGACTTTCTTTATTAATCTCTATATGACATATCATGGTAAATATGATATATAGAGAGCCACACAGAGCATATTACTGTAGGGATGGAAAGTATAAGGAAAATGCATCAGGTTTTGTAGTTACTTTACACTGAAGCCATATCAAGTATCGGCAGAAATCTAGATTTAAACGAAGATTGGAGTGTAGTGTGGATAGACAATAAATTTAACTCTGCTTAATATATGGAATGCTATTAAGCTCAGAAAGACTGGAAACATTTTTGAGTATCATTTAAGATTAAATCCTGATTTGAAAATCCAAGATTACTTATTTTCTAAAATTATTTTTCCATTTCAGTTATGATTTTACCCCAATGGATTCCTCTGCAGTCTATGTGTTAAGCAGTATGGCTCGTCAGCGTCGTGCTTCTTTATCAGGAGGAGGATCAGGAAGCCAAGACTTTGAAAGATCAGAGTTCAGTACAAACTGTGGGCCTATTCAGCCATCACAGATTCCATCCAATTCTTTGTACAATAAAGCTGGCAAAAGCCACAGCTCAGGGACTGCAAGTACTGTGACTGCCACTTCGCCCAACAAATGCAAAAGACCAATGAATGCCTTTATGCTTTTTGCCAAAAAGTACAGAGTTGAATACACTCAGATGTACCCAGGAAAAGATAACAGGTAACAGTAGTTGTTCTTATTTTGCTATGTATTTCATTCCTTAAGACAGTTTCCTGGCTTGAATATTTTAGGAAATGAGTTTCAACAGACAAGAAAGCCCCACCTCCATCCTCTGAAGGAGGCAGGAGGTGGTGCTCATTGTTTGTTTCAACAAAATAATTGGATGGGGAACATTCTTTCTGAACCAGGTCAGTACCTACTGTCATGTCTAAAAACATTGGATTCTACTTTTGCGTTTTGTACATTGCCTAATGAAATAGGAAGCTGCAGGGAACCAAATCATGACATACTGTATGCTTTAAGTGCTAGTAATCACATTCATTAGGCCTAATAGTTGCAAGCATTGACAAGTCAAATATTGTTAAAAATGTGTTCCACAGTCAACATTTTTCTCTCATTTTAGAGGGGCATTTACAGTGCGCTTGCATCATATGTGAGCGTGCCATACACGGCTTGCAGCATATGCTGGAAGCTGCGCCAGAAAAAAGCCTCCCGCACCCCAGAAGTAATGGGGTGCACCGCAGGCACGAGCCCCATTATTTCTTATGGGGCTTGAGCTTACGCAGGTTTTTTTTATGTGGGGGGGGTGTCCCGGAACAGATCCCCACATAAGAGAAGGGAGAACTGAATTGGAGAAGCAATGTGCAAACGAAGGGGAAAAGTCTCAGAGGCTGGACAGACCGCCCCTAAGAGGCGGCTCTGTGCCGCTCCTGGAAGCACTAGATTGAGGGTACGGCAACCACGTGCCACAGCCCCAACCTGGCAGGTCCACGGCACACCGCGGCTCTTCCGCACAGTGCATCTACATGCTGTGCCAAAAATGTGGCATGATGCCATCCACCATGCGGTGGGGTGCACAGCATGATGCCTACATGGGGGCAGGCAGTCTCTACACCTCCATGCCAGTGTTTCTCATACCGTCTGTTGAAGGCCTCAGTTATTTCATTTTAAGTGACTTTGTTTTTGCTGTTCATGTACATTATGTATATCGCACACAATTTGGACATCCCTTTAGGTGTCTGACATTAAGTGTATACGCACCTGCTCACCCTTCCAAAATCCACAACTTAGCCAACCTCTGGATTTTGTTGGGAAAAATAAGAGAAATATTGAACTTGCTATCAATTAGTTTTTGTAACTAATTCACACTGCAGTCATAATGGGTATTATTTATATTTAATTTACCATGGCAGAAAATAGTTATTAAGGCACAATGATAAAGCGAATGCTTGGTTATCCAAAGTTCCAGAAGAATAATTTTCCAATTTTGTTAAGAATACTTTAAAATACTACGTAATACTTTGACAACTACTGTTTGATTATTAAGTATTTTTCAGTCACTTACTTGCTCCTCTGAGAAGTGCAATGGCAGCATTGAAGACATTTGCCTAACTTTGAAAGGGACCATGTTAGTGTTTTTGCACATCTAATTTTGGGCCAGTGTTGTTGTCAGCAGAAAAGAAACAGATGCTCCGATAAGTTAGTATTCTATTGGATTATTTCACTGAATGCTTTCTAAACATTTTTTTCTGCAGAGCCATAAGTGTGATACTTGGTGACAGGTGGAAGAAAATGAAAAATGAAGAAAGACGGATATACACATTAGAAGCCAAGGCTTTGGCTGAAGAACAAAAACGTTTAAATCCTGACTGCTGGAAACGGAAACGAACAAATTCAGTATGTTTTCTCCTGTCCTTGGTGTGTGTGTGTGTGTGTGCGTAGTAGAATATTCCTTGCCAGAGTAACAGCTTATTAAGGAAACAGACCCCTACATTTATTTGTGAAATTTGGGCCTAGATCTTCATGCAGACTTTGTTCACTGTTTTCTCAGGCAGGCATTGCAACTACCTTCCAAGTCCCTTTTGTCATGGATTTGTTACACAGCTGTGCCACATAAAAGATAGGGTTGGGATACTCAGTGTTGTGCTTTCCAGCTGAGCTGATCCAAATCCTGTTCCCATTTTCTATTCCACTGCTTGACATCAGAAAGAGAGCTAAGAACATTGTCTCCAAAGCTGTAATTAGCTGTCATATTCTGAATTGTCATGAAAAATATCTACCTGTGAATCACTGTTTCATAGCTCTTGTATTTTCTGATCTTACAATAGTTCAGAAAGTGACTTAAGATTAGTATTTTGAAACTGACACTCGTATGACAGTGTGGGGTCCCCATTTCACCCATACTCTTAGAAACTGGTTTGTTTTTTGATCCTGATGCCATCACTACATCCTTATACTGTGGAAGCTGGGGCTTGCCAGAGAAAACATATCTTCATATACTTGATGTCGGATAAACTTTTTTAGCGATAGATGGCGCCATAAACTAGTTAAAAGCGTTAGTTGCAAGTTACCTTTGCCCTGAGCTTATACCTTGCTGTATGTAGACTGTTAAATTAAGTTCATTCTTGCCATACTTTGAAATAACTTTAGAAGACAAGAATACATCTCTCTTCTGACTAGTTGTGAGAGAAGACTTATATTTTCAGTTAGCCACTTGAAAGATCATCAGTAGCAGACAGCATAGGGGGAAATTCTATAGACTTGTATCAGGAAAAGGGAACTTTTGGATCCAAAATAGTTTTGTCCTAATAAATTAATTACAATAACATTGCAAATGGTTTTTTTTGAGGATGTATTGAAACAGATGTACAAGTGATATATTTCGCTTTCAGTCTGTGCTGTTATTTTAATGTCTTCTTTTTTATTTCTAGGGTTCACAGTAAGAGTAAATTGGAATTCTACAAATAACATGGTGATGGAGGACTTGATCACTGTTTCATGATCTCTTGTGAAGGTGTGACCATAAAATGTTGGCAGCATTGAGTAATTAGGAACGAAGATTTGCTTATTACAGTAGAGCATTAAGCAAGCTAAAAACTATCAACATTTTAAAACCAAATTGCCTTATTTTCTTCCAAACTATATGTCTATCAGGTGTAATAGGCTTGAAAATGGATATCCTGTGGTGCTAAAGAATTGTAGGAGGAAGAGGAGCTTTGTATAAATGTTTATTTTTTAAAAAAATGCACAAAAAGGGGAATTTTAAAACATGTAACATCTGTTTATACATTGATTCTTATTGCTGATTAATATGTATTGCACAAATATGCAATTAACTACAAATCTGGGAGCTGGGATATTCTGACACAATATATGATCTTCTGGGTTAGAATCCCTTTTGGGACATATACTGGCATCACCTCTCGTGACACCAGCTTATGTGGGGTTTTCTGGATGTTGCCAAAAGTAGTAGTATCCTTTACTACCTTGCGTACCACCTCTCCAATGCAACAGCTGCCAGGAGCCTTCACAGACACACCTCCACTCCTGCCATCCACTGAACAGCTGGAGTTCTACACAAGAGGCCTGCTCCAGCTGCCCTTGTTTTGTCTGCTGGGGGCAGAGGCTGCTCCTTTTTCTAGGCTGGAACATGCCCAGGTGGATCCCTATCAGCAGTTGGAGGTGGGAGCATTTTCCAAACTCCCTGACCACTGTTACCCACCCAGGGAGGAGAGAGCATCCTCCTGCAAGACAACAGTAAAAGTATGGTAGTGGAGCCTTCCACTCTGCCAGTGTTCTTATTGGATTTAACCCCAGTCTGCCCAGTGCCAACAAGTTACCAGAATGTGTGTCAAAGCAGATAGCATAGTGTATACTATATGTAGCAAGACTGTTGTCTGGGAAGATACTCCATTTATAACTTACTTGAGGTGTGAGTTCTTCCCAGTAGAAATAAAAAGGCTTGTAGAACGGCCTGGGCTATACATCGCAGCCCAGGAATAAATTCATTAGTAGCATTGCGTTATCCCAAAAGAATGGTGCTTTTGTGGTGTCACCATTTTATTTTTAAACGTTTGTTTTTTTGTCTCCTATGCTGCATATTTTAAAGACATCTTTTATGGTGGGGACAAACTTTGCACTTACTGTAGGTGCAACATTTGCACTTTACTTTTTTCCCCCTTCCATCTTTCTAAAACTACAGCAGATATGTTAAGATTTATGGCTACTTTTGCTGTGAACATTTACAACATAGCTTTTGATGTTACTAAGTAAAGAGTGTGTTTCTGTTCAAGAATCACAACATAAATTTCAGCACCTGACATGTCTGTCTACATAATGTTGCTCCTATGATTTTGCACATTATATTCATGTATTATTTCAAATAAATTTGTAAAGCATATTGTTGTATATTTTACAAACATAAAATACTAAATATAATTATCTCTGTGGTTGCTTAACTGAAGGAACGATAGAAAAGCAAGAAGTACATTTTTCTTAGGTAGTTATCCAATTATAACACAAAATGAGCACAGAATCAAAACACTGTATATAATTCTTTATTATATGCAGATTTAAATCATAAGAAAGATAAAATAAGTTAGTTTGAAGCTGTAGGATTCTTGCTGAAAAGCAAATGAATAATCACATAAATGTGGGTTTTGTAGATTTCAGTCTTATTCACATGGAAATCCTGTTAAGATCCTTTTTTAAATCAAATGCAGAAAACAAAAGCTTGTCATAAAAATGCTACCTGGTTTCTAAAACCAAGAGATAGCACAAGAAGATCACAGAGGTTTTTATGCCAGAAAAGTAGAAGACTGTAAAGTGTTTCTGATTCCTGTACACAGCTCATGGTAGATGCTTGAGAGAAAGAAGGTGAGACTGTTCATGTTGATTCTGAAGTATTATGCTACCAGTGCTGTTTTGACTGTATCATTGGAGTCCCAGGATCTTCCAAGAAGCATTTTACTGAACAGTAGATAGGGCTTTCTGCAGCAATTGTATCATTATGGGATAGACCGGTGCAAATTCCTTTCCTTCTCTACTTCTTACAGACTGAACATAAGCTTCCAGTGCACCTCTGTTTAAAGGAAAGAAACATTTAAAGATCAAACATTTGTTTGTATAGTACCTATTGTGAAGTGAGCTTTTAATAGGGATCAGCTTAAGTGCCCATTCACTTACTGCTATGAACTCAGCCATGGCCTCATTTGCCAGAACAAAGGCATCCAACAGTAGTGTTTATATACACCCATCAGTTCCCCTGAATACCAACCGTTGGTTGAGCCACAGTTAAGTTTTGAAGCTAGAGAATATTTGCAGGTAACGCTGAACAGGACAGGGTACTTTTTGTTGTGGCTGGTTGCAAAAAAGCCAACTTGTGGTTTTTCCAGACCAAAAGATTTGAAATTGTTCTGGGGAGGGAAGAATGCACATTGCCTGCTAAGCCTTCTGCAGGTATTCACTTGCAACATGTGAGGACTAGAACTGTTATTCTATAGTTAGCCAGTGCAATGTAGGAGTTATACCACTGGACTAGGGCTTAGGAAATTGGTCATTTACCTCACTAGGCAACCTTAGCTGGTCACTGCATCAGACCTACCTCAGAGGGTTACAAGTAGGGAGAAGGAGTTCTATGTCAGTCACCTTAAACTCAGTGGGAAATGGTGGGTTATAAATGTAGGCAGAGATCCTGTATTGCATTTGTAGCTACATAAATGACACCCCTTAAACTCCAGGGAGTTCTGACTGATGGAGCTCGGCAATGTGGTCAAGTGTGGCACTTCAAGATGGCACAGCCAACAGCCCATCTCCTGCCCCCGGAGCTGTGGCACACCATGTCATGCCACATCTTCCTGAAGTGCCCCACTGAAATGGGCTACAAAACTCCTGTCGCTCAGAGCGCCAGCCTGGAGTTTCTGGTGGTTGTTGGGGGCATTTATGATTATGGCAGTAGTGCCATGATCATAAATACAAACCATATCTGAATATGGAGAGTTTATGGGTTTGAAACGTTAGGTTATGAATCTGCATCTGCAATGCAGAATGCCAGCCATAACCAATGTGAGAATGTGAGCACCTGCTCAGTTGCAGCTGATATTCTTGTCTTCACAGACTTTCAAAATATGGGAAGGCTATGCTTATCAACCGCTTTCAGATATAAACATACAGGGCTCTCTGAAGACAGTCGTGGAGAGGGGGACGGCCTTGCACGTGTGCCTACATCTTCCCAGTTTAGCCCTCACATGTGAGCAAACACTTACACAGGGCTCTTAGTCAGAAGAGTTGACAAATATAGCACACTGGATAGAAATACATCTGAATATGCATCCCCACTCACATTCTGTCTCAATAATCAAGTAGATTTTTGTATGATAAGCTGGGAAACAGGACATAAATCCTCCCATACAGTGCTAGCAGACTATGAAGCTACCAGCACAGTGCAGTAAGGATTACCTTCATTGCCTGGGCAATGGGATGCATTTTGTTCTCCCCCTCCTCCCCCACATCAAGGCAACAAAAAGAATTTGTTTCCCACTATTCCCAAAGTGGACTGAATCTGTGCTATTATGATGCTACCATATTGATTATGGGATGCCTGGTGGGTTTGGATTATTCAGTAATGCAGAAAAAAAGCCTCAAAGCTCCAAATTGGCACTAAAGAGTCCCACGTATGTTTCTAGCACATACACATATACAGCAGGATCATTATTTTTAGGAGTGTGTTCAATATCCAAGCTCCACTTTTCATTTAAAAAGAAATACTTTACAGCATTACCTGACAAATAGCCTAATTATGCCTGCCTTTTTTCAAGCACAGCATGGAAGCATTCTTCAGAATAGGTATCCCATTTCAGTTAGTAATTTGAATTAAGGCTGCACAGTATTTATTGTTTCCATTTACTGTATTGCCTCTTAATCTTTCTAAATAGCTTCACATCCTCGTTTTTGGGACAGAAACTGCTGGCAGTCCTGTTCAATACCCTGGGAAAGCACTGCTCAAGTAGTGTAGCATTAAAATAGATGGACAGCTGCTCCATCATTGGGCTTCTTCCCAGGGAGCCAGCCTAGCTATGGAGCAGCTGGAAAGGGTGTGCATTTGGCCCTTGGGCATCAAAGGGGGAAGAGGGCCCAACCAAGTGTCACCCGGTGTAGCCCGCACCCACTGCAGCTCCACAGTGACACCACTGCACCAGAGCACACATATTAGTAGCATAGGAAGAAAAGGGGAAAGGAAGGAGAATGATATATGTAACCTCCAGATGTTAACTGCAGTCCCCAACATTCCTCACCACTGGTAATACTACCTATAGCAGCTGTAGCTCAGCAAAATCTGGAGGGCCACACAATCTCCACCTTTGATTTATGAGATCATTTCAAGGAGGAGGAGAACAGAGGTAACACTACTTTCATCTCTTTAGAACAGTGTGTTCCCCAGATCTGAAGCTGGAAGCCCTCTTGTACTATCTAGCTTTTTTTTCTATTGAAACGCTCTCTTGAACAGCAGTTCAGAACTCCTGTTCCAGGTGTCTGCGGAAAAGAAAAAGGAGCACAGAAGCAGAAACAGGCTGTAACTTTTCCTTTCAGGTACTAAATGGTCCCTCTAATAGTTAAGTCATGTATTTTGGCTGTCAATCGGTTTGAAAATTCAGAAGGACTGCCTCAAAACACAGCTGTTTTTGCACACTTGGTGAACTTGCTAGATATGCAGTGGCACGTTTTTGTAAATTCAAGCGTAATAAAATGCTGACTCCCCTTTTCTGAAATCATGCCTGACAACTTGCAATTTTGCAGAATACAAAGGTTGGAGGTGAGGGTCTGAGGGATGAGCAGTGGGGAAAAGGACATGGCTCACTAAAACCCTGAACAGGACTTCTCCTGTTAGGAGGCAAGGATTTACTGCAACATAATTTTACAGGTCTCACTTGAAAAATCTGCCCTAAATACCCTGAAGGCGCTAGATCCTGTCTGATTTTGGAAACTAAGCGAGGTCAGTCCTTGGATGAGAGACTGCCAAAAAACACCAGGTTCTGTAGGCTGTATTTCAGAGGAAGGAATTGGCAAAATCACTTCTGAATGTTCCTTGCCTGAGAAAACTCCATGAAATTTATGGGGTTGCCATGTATCAAGAGGTGACTTGAGGGTGCATGCACACATAGGCACACATATACGTAAATTAAGAAAGCATATAGTCAATTTAGGCTCAAGCAGTAGATCAGTCAAAAATAGGTTTCAGCAACAAAGTCTTCAGAGGGAACCAAAATTAAGAGAAAATGCCAAAGCAATTATCTTGGGGCAGAGAATTCCACTTTCTAAATGCTGCTGGTAAAATGATCTTTCTGCACATTCCTGTCAAGTAAATCAAAAGATGAGATCAACAGAAGGACTCCACTAGGCAAAGAGGATCAGAGGGGAGAGGATGGTCCTTTAGATATCCTAAAACCATCTAGCGCCTTAGTGATAATCAGCACCTTGAACTGCACAAGAATAGACAGAGGCCAGTAAACTGAAAGAGCAACGGAAAAACAAGCTTCCCCTCAAATGGTGCTGGTCTGATCAGATCCTTTGACCTGATAGCTTTTGGATGATCTACAGAGGCAGACTCACATAGATTACATTGTAGTGGTCCACTCTAGATGTAATTCAGGTGTGTGTGCTTTACCAGAAATAGTTGCAGCTGGGGCAGGAGCCAATGTTAAGCAAAAGCCCTTCTCCTCACGGCTGAGAAGCCAGGAGCAATGCTGAGGGCAGGAACTCACCCAAAGAGAACTCAAATACTGAAGGCGAGGGCAATCCTGTTCAATACAGGCTGATACTCATTAACGTCAAATCATTACAGTACTACATTTGACTTGGAGCATCTCCATCCTGTCTGGATTAAGCTTCAGCTTCTTAGCCCCACTAAATACTCTCAGACGTTACTGATCTCAAGCAGTGAGGTCAGACTTCCACAGACTGACATGATAACTTAGGTACATAACAGCATTTACCCATACTTGTGTATACTCATTTAGAAAAGGCTTCTTTCTAAATCAGACATGGGATAAATGCAGTCCTCTAGAGACTGCTGAACTGCAACTCCTGGCATTTCTCATCATTAGGTATGCTGTCCAGGGCTGATAGGAGCCAGAGTCCAGCCACATCTGGAGGGTTGTCCCACCTCTTTTTTAAACCATCACTCAGCCTTTTACTATTACTGTATTGTTTGCAACAAAAATGTTGTTTGGGATATAAGTGCATAGTGCTATGCCAGCACTACACAACCCCCAGGCAGAACAGCAACATTTCACAACACATGTCAATGGCTGGGTGCCACCATTCAATGCACAATATGCAACTGTAATGCACAACATGGCACAACTCTGCTTCTGCCAATGTCAGCTGAGCAAGTCTGTTGCAGAGTGGTGAATACCTTGTTCTGCATGTGTCGCACAACTAACAGGATGCTGACCAGTGTGAGATAACAATACACTGGACAGTTGTTAATATTTTCTTAATCATGCCAGCAACAACAACAACAACAATATCAAACATCAACAATGAACTCTCACATAAATCTTGTTCTCCGATCTGACCAGCACCATTTGAGGGGAAGTTTGTTTTTCTATTGCTCTTTCAGTTTACTGGCCCCTGGTCCATTCCTGTGTAGTTCATCACTAAAGCTCTAGACCAGTGGCCCCCAAACTGTGCCCTTTAAGAGAGTTTGGACTTCAGCTCCCAGAAGCCTCAGCCATGTTGGCCAATAGTCTGGGATTCTGGAAGCTGAAGTCCAAAATCCCTTAAAGGGCACAATTTGGGGACCACTGCTCTAGACAGTTTTGGGATATCTAAAGGAGGTGCCAGCCTGCAGATAGCCCTCTTTACCATCTGAACTAAGACCAGAAACAGAAATACAGGACTATGACTAACACCTTCAATTTTTCTTCTCTGGTTTGCCTGATGAAGAAGCCACTGTGTCTTCAAAAGTTTGCAACATGTAATTGTGCATTTTAGTAGTCCCCATAAAGGTATCATTTGTTTGGATGTTATTGGACTTGTTCTCTACATCTGGTATTTAACCTATGAGAAGGAGGGGGGGAGTATAAGTGCCTCTGATCACGCTGTTTGCATGCTGCCACCAAAAATGCCATGTCTCCCCATGGCCAGATGTGTAGGTTGTGCATCTATGTGAGGGGTATGCACATTTATTTAATATGCTGCTCTTTGTTTTGGAAGTTACACAGAGTGCAAATGGAGGCACTTGAACTTCTGATGCCTTATATAACTGTCCAAAGATGACTGTAACCTTCTGATCTTTGCTCTCACAGCAAAGGATTAACAGATCGATTTAGCAGGCATGGAACTGAAATAGGATTTTAATATTTTTTTTAAAAGAGAGGTCAAACTCCAGAAGAGAAAGAGCGAGAAAGTCATAAAAACTAAACAGACCATTATACTTTATGTAAAATACAGCCTTTTGAGCCTCCATTTACTTAATCCAAGTGCTGAAAGAAATAATTATATACGAAGAAACAGCAATGGAAGAGCCAAGAACCCAGTTTGAAGTTGGCAAGTGCAGTACATTAGGAGAGGCAATTTCAAACTGCATTAGAGCCTACTCTGACAAATCAATCATAATGGCTTTCTAGCAAGAAAATAATTATGCATTTTACGAACTAGAGGTGATATTGGGCTGCTTGGATGGGATGTTTTGTTTAAATGTTTTGTTGAGTCATTTTTAAATATCATTGGCTGGCATTACTTTTGCTTGACTGAGCAAAAGCATCTTATTCAAGAGCATGGAACAAGCCCTTTGAAACAACGTTGTATAATCGGCAAGTGCATTGAGCTTACTGTTGAACTTCCAGTGCTCTGAAGTCTCAAACTGCACTGCCTATACTGCGTTTGAATTCTACCAAAAGTGGAATATACATTTAAGAATTAGGCATGAGAACTGATCTGCGTTTGTGGGAACAGGACATTTATTGGATTCTTATTACATTGACACTTGCTAGTTCCAGATGCAAGGAGCAATGGGAGTTATCTTTAAGAGGAGAAGACATAATAGGGCAGGCATAGGACACCTTGGGACCCTGGAACCAAATCCATCCCTCTTGGCACACAGGCCTGGTCCTTGTAGGATCCCCACATGGCCATGCTCTTTTTGGTGGTTTCCTAGCTCTCTTATGAGCTTGTCCCCCATGTTAATGGTTGAAATGCCTTTCCTGAAATTTGGTTACAATAACTTTCTGCTAAAATATGCTGCTTTTTTAGTTCTCCTCATTTACCTGTGGCTCACTTGACGCTGAAATGCAGCTTGCAAGAACGTAGGCTGAGGCTGAAAGAGGGTCTCTATCAGTATAACAGACCAAAGTCAAACATTTCAGGCATATCCCAGATCATAAGTGTCAGAGATGAAATTTGAATTAGGTGAGGAACTTTGTAGGAGAGGGCACTCCACTCGCCACCCAAGGCAATTGTATTGTTTTAATACAAACATTCTGACATAGCTCTAGTGAGAATTAAAAGAAGACTGATATTACATTTGCATTTCAGCCAATCTATGAGAGATGGTTTTGCTTTCAGCTCCTATGTTTGCCCCATGCAATTCATTTCCAGTTTAATGGAGAGCAAACACTAAATAATCTGGCCTTGCAAGGTCCCTGGCAGGATGAAAAATGAGCATATTTAAGAAGCTAAACTTCAGCCCTCTCTTGACAACAGTTCTATAGTTCTGACCAACTCTGAGGGTAAATACTGCCCTCAGCTCTGCCCTGTGGAATAGTTCATGGATTGCAAGTCTTCCTTAACATTTTTTGTGTCCTGGGGTGTATATTCATAGGGTAAAAAGCAGAAAACATTTCAGGACTACCTTGTCATTTGACCATTGCTCAATGACAAAAACACAAATACTTGGACATCTAAACTGAAGTCCAGTCCAGCTCAGCTCTTAATAAGACCTGTAAATCAGTTTGGAACTAAATATGCCACAAGATCTGAGCTTGGAAAAATTGCTTTTTACTAACATGGGTGAGTTGTGGGAGTCTTATCCCCCAAATTTAACTTTTTCAAGGACTGCCCAGAGCCAATACAAGATGAAATGCCTCTTGATTCAAGTTACTGGTCCAGATTTAGGCCTGCGTTTGTAGATTTCAGTTGCAATAAAGAGATTTGAAAGGGAAAACAAACCATAAAATAAGAGACTGAGATATCCACGCTGAGCCTATTACTTAATCTGAGTAGGATCTACTCTTTACGGCCTGAGGTAGAAGTGCTTTTCCTGACCCTTGAGACACATTAATGGGATTGCACCTGAGGAGTATTGCACATAAAGTGTGTATTCTGCCACTTAGTCGTAGCCCTTTCCCTGATACATTATGCACACATCATTACAGTGCCAGTGATGCAGACAAACCCTTTTCAAAATGTGCAGGAGGCAGGGAACACTTTAGTGGGTTGTATAGTCTTGCTGCGGTCAAGCTGGAAGTGACATGACATTTTTACCAGTGCTTGTTTTCAGCTGGGTTTGGGGGATATTTTTGGAAGTGGAGGAGTCCTAGAGGCAAAGTCATACAATTCCAGCACATTTTCAGGTTGTTTTGCATTATTTGGGGGCATTTTAGGCTGAAAGATTGCATAGATTAAAATAAATCATTCCCAGGGGCTTTGGTGTATGCTCTTTTTGTTGTTCTTGTGTGCCTTCAAGTCATTTCTGAGTTACGGCAACTCTAAAATGAATCTATCATGGGGTCTTCTTGGCTAGATTTGTGCAGAGAGGGTTTGCCATTGCTTTCTTCTAAGGCTGACAAACTGTGACTTGCTGAGGGTCATCCCATTGCTCTCCATGGCTGAGTGGGAATTCAAAACCTGGTCTCTCAGAAATCTAGTTGAATACTCAAGCTACTACTCCACTCTAGCTCTCAGGTGGCTGGTAGGGGCACAAAACTTTGCCTATCTCTAAGCAGATTTTAGCCAGTCTTTTCTGCTACATGATTTGTATCTTTCCAAACCCTATTACATTCTAGCCCACTTCCAGTCCAGTTATACTCGGTATTGTAACTGAAGAAGTGGGTTTATATCAATGATAAAAACCAATTTTTAGTCATACTGTCTCTAGTAAGTACTTTGGTGAAGGTGAGTTGATGTATTAACTTTTCAGAGAGGGAAATTCTCCGAAGTCTGTTATTCCAGAAACTAAAAAAACAAGCCTTTACTGTTAACTGTGCTTTGCAATCTCCATTTTAAGTGCCAAGAAAAATGGAAATAGGTGCCTGTGCCTTAAGTTTGCACTGGGACCTATGCTATTTCTTTTATATGCTTAAGTGTGTATGCATATGTGTATGCATGTGTTTAAATTAAAATATAATGCAATTGTTTTTCTTCCACAAAAATTGCTCACCAAACATTCTTTCTTCCATCTTTTGTTTTTTCCCCCACCAGAGAAAGAAGAAACTTGAACTTAAAACATACTTAACCTGAAAAGAAGTCACTTGACTTCAGTAGAACATTTAACTGTACCTTCATAGGATTACAGCCCCAGAGGTATTGCTTTATTTAAAATAAAATTCATAGAGGCAGTTCGACACAGGGCATCACCACAAAATACAACTAGTTGAATCCATAGACAACTACAAAATAAAGAATATCAATTTCTTCCAGAGTAGGAGTTCTGCATAATTTGAAAGGTACCTCTCTGTTCATCAAAGAAAGTCAAATAAACTATCACCTTACTGGTCTGCAGCTATTTATCCTCTGAAAGTAATGCATTCATAATTGTTTGCAGGAAGCTGCGAAGCTTACAGTAATTTTCATTTAAACTGTGTACCAAACAAGTATCTTTCAAGGGAGGTGGCAACCTAATGTATTAGCCAAAGTGGTGGGACAGAAAAGATCAGAGTATCCGGGTTATAAAACTGGAACATCACTGAATTAACTTTTAATGTAAAAAGCTTCTTACCGTATTAAAATGAGCCTGTCCTTCTCTGATGGATGGTCATCAAGCCACCGGGAATAACGCGCAATGGTCCATTCAGCTCTCTTTTATGGCAATAAACGCACACACAAAAAAACCCAAGAGATTTTCAGAAGTAGTTCATGTACTCACATCCCTGGCATTTTCATGTACTAAAGCAGATTGGTGGAGTTCACAAAAATCTTGAGAAAATGTCTAACAATACGTTGCCTGTAGCAATCCAGAGTATGATGCTTAACAGCATTGAACTTTATTTTATTTTTGGCTCTAGCAATCGTTCTGGAAAAGTGTAGAACAACCAGTTAATTGGGCTCAACTGGATTTTGCTTATAAATGGGCTAAAACCTGTTTTGCTTTGCTCTGTGGCTACTGCAGTCCACTACCTAGAAGCATTTGAAACACCCAAATCTAGATCAGGGTAGTGGTTTTTTAGTCCTTCAGTTCATTTTAGACTGCAGCTCCCTGAAACTCTTGCCATTGGCCAGGCTGGCTGGTGGCTTCTGGGAGTTACAGTCCAAAATTATCCAGAGGGCCAAGGATTCCAAGTTTCTGCTCTAAATCTAAGAAATAATTATGTTGTTACACCGGTTCCATCACTTTTGAACATTATTCTTTTTTTTCCCCTGTTGCATTTTGACTTACAATTATCACTAATGTAGAGTTGAATAATGGGGAAATGCATAAAAGAGGGGAAGAGCAGCTTCTATGATGCTTTTGTTTAAAAATATTACTTCTGCTCTACTGCCAGATGTTACAAAGAATATAAAATGTCTTCAACCTTCTGCTATAATCTTATACAATCAAACCAGGCAAGCTGCATCTTGAATAGCACTTGTTACAGCAATTAGAGATAAATGGCTTTTTGCTCTTGATGGAGGGTTTAACATGAAAAGATAGCATAATCTCATTACCTGGAATGGAGATTTTAATTCAGGTGGTGCCCTTGTAAATAGGAACTGAATAACAGTACTGAATGGAATAACATCTCCCACGGCCGGGCTATTGGCAATATGCTCACTAGTTTGGAACAGCATTGGTCTGCATGGGGAAGAAAGCACAAACAGTATGATACAGTTAAAAGAGAAGAATATTATGTTTGCATTACCATTTATGAGTAAAATGTTGGTCATGGTGGATGGATGGTCATTTAACATTTCCTCTTTAGGTCTCTCTCAAGGGAATTCCCACCACAAAATGCCCACACAATGAGGTCTCCATATTTAGCACTTTACTTTGTCCCCAAAATTGAATGACAAGGTAACCGCTTGCATAACACACCAAAAAGAGACACACATGCCTAAACTTTGCAAATGCCAAATTTATCTATTTTTATTTTTATTCTATTTATATTCCCCCACCCCTTTCCTTTGGCATGGGACTCAAGACAGCTGTCAGACTCTACCAATTCTGCCATGTTCTATTTGTTTTGGTGTAGTGGGCATGTAGCAGACGTGTAGTAGTGTGTAATAAAATGTGTTGTTCCATTGCATGTGTTTGGTATGTTGGGCTAGGATGGGATGCAGGGGTTCAACTGCTCTGTAAAGCCTAGAAAGATGAGGCCAGTCTAAGGACTGTGTAGGAGGGTTTCCTTCTAGCCAAGCTCCAGCTTATCACCAGGTTGGCAGATAGAATCCCACAAGCTGGCCAGCCGGAGAAATGAATAGATTGGGGGGGGGGCATGTAGAGGTTGTTATGGGAATGGTGTGAAAGTGCGCCAAGTTGGTGGGGTGGGGTCATAAATTTTCAAATGTCTTTATTATGCTTTGATGTGTCCTGATATCCTCAGTTCTAACCAAGACATCTTACTAGTCTCACTAGCAACTTCTGTCTCTGAAGAATGCAGCAATAAAGTTCTTTTGTTAACCAACCGAAGCCTGATTGTCTGTATCTGGGAGGGAGAGTTTTCTCTAGTTCTGACAACAACTTACAACCAGAATATATGCCTATGTATATATGCAAAGTTGGAAATAATCACTGCAATTTTAATAGGAATGCAATGCATAAGGGAGAAAACTGCCCACAACTGTGCCTACTCTGTCTGCTGACCAGGCAATGACTCTTGATAAGCAACCCCAAGCCCCCTTTGTTCATGTGTATGTTTCTTTGTCTTTAAACTGGACTTGGATTAGACACCCCTTCAGACATTTGTACAATGCAAATGTGGCCACCCCACCATTCCTTGTTATGGCAAAATGGAAAGGACTCAGAGAAAATCACAAGGTCACTGAATCTGTCTCCTCTTCTTACTGACTCCAACTTTTTGCTGAGAGGAGATTTTTCTCCTTTTTGCTGAGAGGAGATTTTTCTCCTGTTTTTCCTGCCTATTCAGAGCAACAAGATGGAATCAACCCATGATATAGCATATTTCCACCTCCATCGCTGGAAAATTTGCTCCTCCATAAGAGTGTGACTTATCACAACTTGATAGATCTAAACTGGAACCATTGAAAATCCAGACCAAAAGGCAGCAGAAGCCAAGCACAGGCCCAGCTTTGCTCATGCTGTACTAAAAGCAAGCATCGCCCCTGAAAAACAAAATCTGCTCCTTCTTTTTACAGTTGTTTGCTGCTTTCCTTCGTAATCTTCATGCTACCCTATTATTAAATTTCGTAGGTGATTGTTTGTACTAACTGCCTATTATTTTAATTAAACAGTTTCCCAACACTGCATATCAAATTCTGTTTTTAAAGGGGTAAGCCCCCAGTGTGACTACACATCTTATTATTGCAAGACCGAAAACAAAAGCAGAGGTACAATTTAGCTGACATTTGCATGACAAAATTCTCCAAGTCACAGTCACACTGGATAAAATGTTAAAAGGAAATGGAAAAAAAAAAACACGTACCAATTTGTAATTTACATGCGATGTTGCCAGAAGGTTTTAATTAAATTCCCATGCAAATGAGAAATCATGAAAGTTTGTTTAATGAAAAAAAATGGAAATCGTGGTGCCTGCTGTTTAGAAATATTCTGAATCCCACTTACCTGAATGATCTTAAGAGTCTGTAGGACTTCCCCAGATCAGACACTCGCCTGCAGAGGGGAGCCACTGCTAACTCCATCTGTGAAAGAAAATGAATTGCTCTTCAGCCTGGGGTTGAAAGTCCCATGACAAAGCAGACAGACAAGAATAAGGGAGGGAAGCTTTTCAATAAGTAAACTTTACAGACAAAAAACAAGGTCAGGCTTCACTGGCAGTGTTTCTGACTAGATGTGTGCCAATTAGTTTAGTGCGGAAATGTCACAAGTGAAGGCCAGGTTCGTCAATTTCCTGTCAATTAATGAATGGCACGGGCTCATTATCCATGGACAACCAGCTAGCTGTCTAGTATCTTCATCAGTATTGTCTAGATACAGCGATGATTGCCAAGGAATGCTTACATTTAGCCTATAGAAGCCCATGAACCTATTCTGTTTCCTTTTGTCCACTTCTTTCTACATCTGATTGTTCAGAATACGATGGAGTTTGGACTGTCATTTCCTTTCTGCAATGCTAAATATGAGCCAAGAATAAGCCAAAGTACTTCTTAACGTCTTTATTCATGATTGGCAAGAAAAGTCTCACTATCATATAAATGGACAATAGTTTCATGACATCCAATGCCCCTTCTTCCACCTCTGTACTTCAACAGCTTTAAGAACCTAAATTGCTGGCAGAGGTAACAATCATGTGGCCTTCCAGAAGTGTCTTCCAGTAGGAATCTAACAGCTGAAGCTGGTCCTCATTAATGTATGGTTTAGAGTTTCCTCAAAGCATGATAATAGCATTTAAGAGGTGGCTAAGATATAGGCACTGTGTAGCTGCCTGTGTTTCTGAGAGTGGCTTGATCCTGAATGAGGGATTGGCAAGGTGCTGTAGGCTATATTTCAGAGGAAGACAATGCTATTCCACCTCTGAGTATTCCTTGCCTAAGAAAATCCTAAGAAATTCATGGGGTCACCCTAAATCGACAGGCAAGTTGAAGGCACATATGTACACACAACCCTGACCTATACATTCCTCCCACCATTAGACTCTTGTATGACAGTGAAGATTGGTCGGTTCACAGAAACTCTTAACAATACAGTAACATCAGACCTACTGTTAAAAATGGGAGGCTGATAGTTTCATGTTGTGATGGAGGGCCAGGGGGGCACTGGTCTTCCTCCTCCTTTTTAAGAGTACTTATTAAAGCTGGCAGAGAGAAGTAATTATAAGCTCTGGGCCACAGTATCAGCCCTAATAATGAACTATGGACAGTGGCATCACTAGGGGGATGCGGGGGTGGGTGGGTGGGTGCAGTCTGCACCCCATGACATCCCAAGGGGGGGTGACACCACTGCTCCTCAACCACCTACCTTTGGGCAGAAACAAGCTGTGGCATTCATCTGTGCATTTTGGCTGGACAAATAAAGGTATCACTGGTGGATTTTTTTATTTTAATAAAATATTTTATTTTATTTTAATTATTATTTTAATAAAATGATATCTTCAGATGTATTCAGCTTGAATCCTCAGCAACAAATGCTATAGTAAAGCTGTTTTGCTGTAGAAACAAAGGGCCAATCATATATTCATTTATTCACAGATCAAGACCCAACTCAGACCATGTCTACTTAACCCTTACTCATGAGGGGAAAAAATATAAATTATCTCAGTTCTCCTGGACCAATCTTTTCTATTTTGATGAACAAAGATAGTATCTTATTCCATATAATAGCAACCTAATTATTTTTGCCAGTTAACGTTTTTGCCATTTCCCCCCCTTCACTAAGCTGAAACCCATTGTCATCAGACATTTTTGTGCCAGATACTGAAAAAAATTCCCCCCCTTCATCTGACTTCATCGTGTTCATGTTTCAGTTCTTTTAGAATAACAAATCCACATGGCATTTAAAGGGCAAAATATGACTCCCAACTTAACTTGATGGAAAATAGTCCAAATTATTGTAACCTCCACACACTTGGCTTTGTTATACAGGAACAAAGCTTTTCATAATGAGCAGATCATAAGGTATTACTGTTTCTAAATGATACCACATGGTATATATAAATGTCAAGAAAATGCCACAAGTGTACCTCACTAACCTAAGGAAATATTTTGTAACCAGTCCTAAAAAAGTGGAAATTGAGCCATGTGTTCAGTATAAGTGATTATTTTCACCTTTCAAGTATCTGTCAAGCTCATTGCTCTACAAATATCCATGTTTAGTCTGCTAGACAAAATATAGTCCATTTTCCTAACAATTGGGATGTCCTGGGTGAAGTACCCTGCCCTCCAAAGTAAGCTTTCTGCATGGCCTGGATGTTTTTCAACCATCTGTGGACAGATATCTTGGCCACCATTTCTAGGGTTTTGCCTCACATTCTCACTTTTGTATCTTGTGTAATGTGGCAATTTTTTAAAATTTGAAGTGGTGTCCCAGTGAGATCACTCACTGGTCACTAACCTTATTTATCATTTTCTTGCTACGTTTACACCCCTTTTCCCATCATGAATCTCAAGGAGGTGTAGATGGGGTTTCTTCCCCAATAAAAAGTGACCCGACTCAGACTGGGTCTGAAATTTGGTAGATGAACATTTCATAAGATGCGATTGCTTAGAAAGTCTGTAAATGGAGCACTAAAGCAGAAAAAAAATCAATTTTCAAACTATACTGTTGTTCAGGATGTATACATAAGAAATCTATGCTCTCTGTATGGCCTTAAAATACTTGTCTTCGAACGACTACTCCTGAATCACTGTTTGCTAGGATTCAGGCACATCATCAGTTATGTGCAGCAGGCACGAATGGGTCTTTCCACAAAAGTTTGGCACAGCTTAGAAAAGTCATTTTTGGGGGATATAACTCCCAGAATTCCTAGCCAGCAGGGAAATGCGGGGAGCTGCAATCCAAAGTAGTAATTTCTACAAAAGAACTGCATTTGGCCACACCTTTCCCTGCTCTGCAATGGTCACAAATGCTATTTTAGAGCTGCCTAGGGAAAGAACTCACCAGCATTTTTCTTTGCTCTTGATTTAAACTGGACTCATCAGGGGCTCTAAAGTTTACAACTGCTGCAATGAAGAATGTAAAGAGAAGGCATATTTCCAACAGCCTTATGGTATTTGCTTTTCTCAAACTCCAATCTAGGCATCTGAAATACTGCCCTGTGTCATATAGTCTGGTGGACATTTTTAGGTGAAGAAGAAAACACAGGACAACAAAGCATCCTGCGCAGTTCAGTGCATGTGAACAAATAAAATCAAAGGCAGCCTTCTTTCATCTACCTGCGCAAAGTCAGCAGCAAGCCGCATCTTCCCACCTTCACCCAATGGCCTTAGCAGGCTGGCGTTGCGGATAAAAATTTCAATTGCTCTCTGAGCAATGGCTTCAGTACTCTCATAGACAAAGTCATAACATTCAAAGTGCCTGAAATAGTCATTCATGACTCTTGAAATGAAACCCTGGAGCTCCTTCATGTACAGAGAACAAGGGGTGTCTGGTTTTCCTGAAGTGGGTAGTGACCTGCCAAAAGGATAAAAAAAGGGAGGGCATGTTAATTTCCTGTTGATATCAACTGAACAGTGTTTTGCAACTGTGCTGTTTGTTTTTGTCCCGAGAAAGACAGGAGAAAAGCAAAGGCTGCAAAAACACAGTATCCTTTTTCGGACTGAAAAATAAGGAGCTCCCTCTAGGAGCAGTATCTGAAATGTTTCTTCTTCCGTTGTTGCCTTTCTGACATGTCATGCCATCCCTCCAGCCCCACATAGAGGGTTTTTTTTCATCATCTGTAAGCCTAACACTTTAAATCTATCCTTTAAATTTAAACAGCCCAGCTGTTGGTGTAATTCTCTAACAACAGCCCACATCATCCTAGACTACACATTATGCTGCCAACAATCCAACCTGACCCCAAACCCTCTTTACTTAGTCTCTTAAAAGTGTTGTAATGCTGCATCACAGATTATACATGCATTCCCTTATAATCTGGCCAGAATGACCCTAAACTGCAGGCTGTGATTACAAGTAACCAGAGGAATCAAGCTTCCTTCAAAATACATGCCATCCACTTCTCATGGGATTTAGTTAAAGTGAATCAGGAGTCTGTATGAGAATTCTTTAAATGTTAGCAAGACTTCTAGTGTCATGTGTGTGAGTATATTTTAAGATGCACCACTTTAGAAAGGAACATGATTGTGCATATTTTTCAATACAATGTTTGCCATGTCAGTATTTTCTGCTGGATTTCCTGAGGGAAGATGAGCACTCAGAGCTGCAGCAGAATAGGGTCAAATTGGAACAGAAAACCTGTACACTGGAATGACTAATCATGCTCCTGAATTTTTCAGTCACCACAAAGAAAAAAAATGAAAGGCATAGAAACAATCTATGAAACCAAAAGCATAGTTCTGAGCACAGCTACTGGGTATACACAACTAAAGCTTCAAATAGATAGGATTCACTCCCTCACAGGTTCCCAGAGGATTAAAAGTGGGCTTGCCTTGGATGGCAACCTGTCCTGGAAATTGGATAGAGGGACCATCACTTTGTTAGTTCTGCTGGATTTCTCAGTAGCTTTGGTTACCATCAACCCTGGCATGTGTCTGCCTCACTGGGATGGGACTTGGTGACACTATTCTGTAAAGACAGTAGTCCTCCATGGTGAGATACAGATTCAGAAGGTAATGCTGGGGGACTCCACCTTGAGTCTTTTCACTGTTGGCTTGTTGAGGACCTCAGGGCTGTGCATCAAGCTGTTTAATATTCAAATCTGACTGCTTAGGGTTCCCGTGCCACCAATATGCTGGTGATACCCAACTCTATTTCTCCTTTCCTTCTAAACCCAAGTAAGTTGCTTTAGTTCTAAAGTGTCTGACATTTCTAATGGATCAGGTGAGAAGAACAAACTGAAATTTAATTCAGACAAGACAGAGATGTTCTTGATCGATGAGAAGACAGAGCAGGAAACAGGGATTTTTGCCAGTACTGGCTGGGGTTAAGCTCCCTCTAAAGACACAGATTCTCAATTTCAATGGAGTTCCAGGTTTTTACTATAGCATTTGCACAAATAAGACCAGCACGCCAGCCGCACTGTTAGTGGAAATATTTTATCTGGATGTGATAATTTATGTCATAGTTCCATCCTACTTGGATTACTGTAATATGCTCTAGGTCAATCTGCCTTTGAAGACTGCTTGGAAATCCAGGTAAGTATGTCACTGGCTACTGGTCCATTTCAGAGCACAATTCCAAGTGCCTGGGTATGACCTATAAAGCCTTACACAACTTGAATGCAGGCTATCTGAAAGATCATATGTTGTCATACAAGTCTGCCCAGGCCTTGGGATCTGCAGGACAGGTCCCTTCCATGGTCCTGCCAACTAGACAGATACTTTTGGGCAGGACATAAGAGAGACCCTTCTCTGTAGTCTCTTCCAGACTGTGACACTCCTTTTTGAGAGAAGCTAGATTTCCACACATATGCTGTTGTTCTGCAAACAGGGCAAGAATTTTATATCATGGAGGCTTTCAAGATTTTAAATGGATGAGTTGCACTTTTTAATATTTTATTTTTGCTAATCATTATTGAGCAATTTAAACTGTTTTGACTTACTTTGTGTTTTAACATTACATCCTTAATTTGTATTTTATATTGTTCAATATTTTACTGGTAGTTGTTTTTATGGGGGGGGGGGATTAAACCTATACTGGAAGCCATCTTGTAACCCAGCCATGGGATAAAGGGAGGATATAAATTTCATAATACATAAAATAAATAAAATTAAATTCCCGTAGCTACAATCATAATCCTGAGCAACCCTATGTTCTCCATCTTCCACAGTTCTGCAGAAGAGCCAAGTTTGTCCAAGATCTCCACACTGATGATGCAAAAATTGACATGAGGATTTAAGAAGCAGCATGTTAGATCAGACTGAAGGCCTATATTGGTCCAGCATTTTGTTCACACTGTGGGCAACCACAAAGCAGATATGAATGCAACAACACCCTCTCAACTCATATTCCCCAGAAGCTGGCATTTAGATGCACATGCAAGTGGACTTCCTGCTCCCTGTCAACCTCACTTTCCCTCTGTACACCTGACGCTTTTGTTCATCAGGAAAACATCCTGGTGCAGAAAGAAAATGTTCTGAGCTGAAAGACTCAGTGAAGATTATGCTGCATTTTCCCAAAGACTTAGGAGAGACAATAAAATACCTGGTTCTACATTAATGTTGTAGACATATAACATAAAAAGATCTGTCAAATTATAATAAAATATGGTTTTAACAGGCCTTTGTAACATTATTTAACCAGATTTTCCCCATATATCTAATAAAAATATTAAAACTAAATAATCAAAGTAATAGCCATTTAAAAGAAGATCTCAGTGGAATCCTCTTTTTATATTTCATTTAAAAAGTGCTGTCCAGGTTTACTTTCCAGGCTTGGAAATAATTAGAATAGCATGTGTTTTCATCACAAACAGACTGGAGTGTAGCTGGGTTGCTGAGACAAGCACTTCTCTTGAGAGGTCACTGCGATAATAGAATCTATTTTTTATCTGGTACACCTATCATAGATATGTCTAAGTGACTCCATTACCCAGAAAAGTCTTCCTGATGCATAGTGATGATAATAGCTTCTACTGAGTCACCAACTGAGTTCAGTAAAGGTTGCACGGCATTTCCCATCAAATCATGGACTATCTAGAAAAGCAATAACCAAGAATGAAAAACCGTGAGGAAAAAACATACACAAATCAACAATATGTTTACACTCTCTGAGTTAAATTAAATTATTAAAACAGACTTGACTGACTGTGTAGAGTGCTGTTTTGTGCAATGACACAACATTATGGCATATAGTTTTTTGCTATGACATTCACCAAGCAATATTTCTGAAAATGTTATTTTATTACAGGTGACTGTTTCTTTACTGGCCCTTGTTCAACTCGACATTCTATATAAAGGGAGTTGGAAGAGTTCCGCTTAGGTTGCACAATATATTTATTTTTGTGAGAGTTTGTATACATTTGTGTACATACACATACATGGGTATGGGTGTTACATGTGTGCAAAAATAAATATATTTGTTGACTTAGCTGGAATTTCTCATGCTCCCCTTGTGTGGAGCAAAGGGTTGATGAAGGGTCCACAAGGAAAGAGTCACTTAGAACAGAATGATTCAGAGAAGTTTAATATGATGTGACAGCCATCCCTAGAGCTTTATAGAAACTGAAGTTAACTGAATGAATAATTTTTGGTTCAGCATCCATCTGTGTATTTACTCTTCTTTTTAAAATCTTAAAATGGAAAGAACAAAAACTCTGATTTGTTGAACTGAAAGGCAACATAAACATTTTAAAAATAAATAAATAAGCAAATGGGTCTCATTTTTTAAAAACGGATAATGAAGTGGCTGGTTGGCTGGTGTGTGTCTGTGTTTGTGTTTATGAATTAAACACATTTTCATACTCTTTAACAGATAATAGATAGATATTAACAATGAACGAAGAAAAGTATCATGACCAAGAGGAATGGTGGGCAGGTGTCTCCTGTTCTCAAGATCAGAGTCAAACCTTTTGATCTCCTTTGGAAGCACAGGTGCCAATAATACCTTTTCATTGTAAGATATTATTTCCTATGTTTTCGGCCTGTCCTGTGATTAATATTTTTATAATAGTTTGCTAACAAGGAAGAAATGTCAAATTTTAAACTTTAAGAGTAACATATAACTGTATAGGCTTGTAGTATGCCAGGTAAATTAACAGCAATGTAGACAGGAAAAAAGCATAGTTTAGGCCTGGCTGAAGCCATCAGTTACCAGCTGTGGAGAAATGGGTATTCAAAATTGCCCACCAAGTGCCCCGTGTGGATAATCGCCTCTCTGGAATGAATCACTGTCACTCAGTTTTTGAAGTTCAGCAGCAAAAATGGTAGACAAAAGTGACAGTTGGTAGTGTAGGAACACAAGCCTCAAGATTGCATCTGTAGTGCTGCTACTAAGTTTGTTTCACTACCTGCAAACGTCCTATCAAAGCATCGAGGATCATCACCAATGAATTCCTGGCGGTTGCAGGGTGCTTACATCGAAGCTGGACATTTGATCATGTTTCTTTTGTCTTTTCTTTTCTGTACTATCTGCCACTGTGTTCTCTGGGAGCTATTGCCAGAGGTCTCATTAGGTCTAACTGAGTGGGCATTTCTTTCAAGATCTGGTGGGTATTGTGATGCCAAGTGTCTCAAAAATTTGCATCATTTGGGCTTTGGTAGAAGCGGTTAGGGTCTCGTCGTCATGGAAGATACCAAGCTTGAAGGGGAATCCCCATCTGTGCTTTATTCTTTTGGAGAGCAGAACGGCTATAAAAGGCTTGAGGGACTGCTTTTCCATAGTCTCTCCACTGAAATATCTTGGTAGACTGTCATTTTTATGCCCCTCATAATCAAGAGCTATGACTCTCGCCAAGGTGTTCAAAACTGAAGTTTTCTTTGGAGATCTTGCAAATTGCATGATAATATCCCCGGGGGCTTTGTTAGCTGGCTGTTGCCGCATTAGGGAGTGATGCATGCGTTCTATGCCTGATGACGACAGATTTAGCTTGAGATTTATTTTATTCATCCATGTAAGTATTAAAATTTGTATAGAGGAGAGGGTCACCGATTCTGGAATACCTTTCAGACGAAGCTGAGAATTTGCTTGTTCTAAGGAACAAATTTTCTTTTCGTGAGGAGATCTCGATTGAAATGTGGCATTGGCCGTTTCCTTTATATCTTGGATTTTGTTTGAAATCTCAGAGATTTTCAAACAAAGTGGCTCTAAAGCAAGTGATTAATCTCTTTGTAGATCTCTGACCAAATTTTCACACAACTTTTCTAATAATTCTGGAAAGGGGAGGTCTGAGACAACAGGAGAGCCGGGGTTCCCGCTTCTACTTGCCTTATTAGAGCCATGTGTCATGTTGGTATTTATTGGGTTTCTCTTGTCTGGTTGTGGTTTTGCTTATTTTCTGGGTGTGTAAGAATCCATAATAAGTTGATTAGCTGCCATTTTTAATGTGAACATCAATAACCACAGTCTTGTTGATTTTTAAGTTGAAATTCTTACTTTTATTTAGAGCTAATCATCAGGATTGAGGCAAGCTCTTAGACTATGTGTCTGCCATCATCATCATCATCATCATCACCTCTACTACCACTACCTCCACCAAAATAAGAATATTAATAAAACTAACAAGCACATCAGGAAGGAAGAGGTACAGTCAATGTTTCTTTTAAGGTGGGAAGAAGATAGAAAGGCAGGGATAAACTGTTCAACCTAAGAACCACTCCTAAATGTAAAGCACTGAGGTAAGACCTTTCCAATCTAGTCAGATGTGTTGGTCTGCAACTTCCATCATTATTTTTTGCTTGCTATGTTGGTTGCAAATGATGGGAGCTATAATCCAACACAGGGGTAGGCAACCTTTTTGAGCCGGGGGCCGGGTTGCTGTCCCTCAGACAACTGGGGGGCCGAAGCCGAAAAATAAATAATTAAAAAAATTTTTTTTAAAAAAAATTAAATATATAAATAAACCAGGACAAATGTAGGACAAAATTTTCAAATGGAAGACACTTTTTTAAAAAAAATGGAGGACACGCAAAAAAATTTGCTGGTTTTTAAAATAATGTTAATATAAATGCATGTTTCTGAGGCTTCTATAGACAATTGCCCCCCAAAGGTCCTGGCGGCAATCGGCGGCAGGACCTGGCTGGGGCCGGTCCCAAGGCCTTGCCGGGCCGCATCCGGCCCGCAGGTTGCCTACCCCTGATCCAACACATCTGGAAGGTAACAGACCGGTTTAGCTTGTTCATTCCCACCTACCATGTACTACATATTGCCTCAGATGAACCTTCCTTAATTTGGTAGTCAATTGGTAATTATTAATACCCAAAGTAATGACACAAATACAAATAGACAGCATGGTGTAATGGTATGAGCACTGAACTAGGACACTGGGAGACCAGAGTTCGAATCACCACTGAGCCATGGAAACCCACTGGGTGATCTTAGGCAAGTCCCACTCTCTCAGCCTCAGAGGAAGGCAAGGGCAGAACTCTTCTGAACAAAGATTGTCATGAAAACCCTGTCATAGATTTGTTTTAAGCTTGCCACAAGTCAGAAATGACTTGAAAGAACAACAACAACACAAATATTAATCGACAGTTTATTTTTATTTTTCAGCAGTTTCCCAGTCTATCTGTACATAACGTGTTGTTGTTGTGTGCCTTCAAGCTGTTTACAACTTAGCAATCCTATGGTGACCCTATCATGGAGTTTTCTTGATAAGATTTGTTCAGAGGGGGTTTGCTATTGCCATCCTCTGAGGATGAGAGAGTGTGACTTGCCCAACGTCACCCAGTGGGTTTCCATGGCCAAGTGGGGATTTGAACCCTGGTCTCCAGAGTCATAGTCCAACACTCAAACCACTATGCTACACTGGCTCTCTTGCAATGTGTAAAGGTTAACGGTAAAGGTTTTTCCTTGACACAAATGTCTAGTCGGAACCAACTGTGTCAGGGGGATACTCATCTCTGTTACTAAACTGAAGAGCCACCATTTTCCAAAGATGACTCTAGTAGTCATGTAGCCAGCACGACTGCAGAGAACATTGTTACCTTCCCACCAATGTGGCAGCTATTTATCTATTTACATTTGCTTGCTTTTGAACTGCTAGGTTAGAGAAGCTAGGACTAGTAATGAGATCTCACTCTGTCACACTGCACTTGGGCCTCGAACTGCCAATCTTCCTTATGATCTTCACAACTGGTGTCTTAACCACTAAGTCACCACGTCCCTTGTATTGTGTACTTACCTTCAAAGCTGTGCTAACTGTTTCTTCAGAAGCTGCTGGAAAGGCACTTTGGCTGGACACCACCTAAAAAAAATGTATCCAAATACTGAAGCCCAGTGAAGCCACCTCTCAGTGAGTGCTAATATATAGATACTGTACTGTATAGATATACATGGACACAGTGGTCCCCTCCTCAATTGTGCTCTGGATGCCAGCAAAGCCATTAAACACTCCTTGCTGTGTGTAACTCTGTAGGAGGTCAAGCTTCCGTACACAGGAGTTACTCAGTCCTTTTGCATACTGGACTGCAGTTCTACAAATAAAGCAGCCAGCAGAAACCTCACAAGAAAAAGCAGATCCTCTACTTTCTCTGCCTGCAACAAAAACCACATAACATATTCTAATCAAAAATAAGCCTGACTGTAATTTCACGATAACAGTTATACAACGGATCTCATGTGGCAAAAGAAATACTCTTAATTACACTGGTCCTCAGGGACCTCCATGGTTTTTTAATGCTGAACCTAAAAATCCACCCCCAAGATACATCTCACATCTTTTCTTTGCTGCTGACAGCATTTTTTCTATAAAAAAAAAAAAAGGAAAGCTAAGGAACCCACACTTAAAAAACCCATCTGTTCCTCCAAAACTATTTCTAAGTTACTCAGCCTATGCATTCCAGAAGAACATTAGCAATTTCTATAGGAGTTGTGTGCCTTTTAATCAAGAACTGAGCCAAGCATTGTGAAATGTGTAATTTTAACTAATTTCTAGTCTACATTTAAGTCTGTCAATGATACAGAAATTGCAATGGAATTATATTGTGAAATAAAAAGCCCTGCTTTTGTCTCTTATGCTCCTGATTTAAAACTCCTGACTAGTTAGTATCCAAAAAGAAATCCAACAAGTTCAATACAGTCGAAGAAGATCTGGGTCTTCTTAACAAAATCCTGCAGCATATTGACATGGTGTCACTTGTGCCATTCTCCAGTGACTAGAAAGTCTATAGTATAGACCAAGCTGCATCATGTTAAAAAGGATTCATTTAATCACTTAGGGAACACAGTTGCATAAGATCAAGAGAGCGAGCCTTTGCCAACGAAGCTTCATCCAAGCCAGAGAGGTCATCACAAAGCTTTAGAGCACAGAGGTATTAAAAAAACAGTATGCCAATAAAGATGAACATAGGCTGCAGGAGGAAGAGGTTCCATTGCCGATGGTCCCAAACACACTACAGAAGTAATCCAGTTTGAGACCACTTTAACCGCCATGGCTCAGTGCTAAGGATTTCTGGAGACTGTAGTTTTGTGGGACATATAGCGTTCTCTGCCTGAGAGAACTCTGGTGCCACAATAAACTACAGTTCCCAGGATTCCCTAGCACTGAGCCAGGGCAGTTAAAGCAGTCTCAAACTGGATTGTTTCTGCAGTGTGTTTTGGAGTTTTGGATGTGTACAAAGCCATAGTAGGATTTCCTGTTTATTTTGAACCTAGCTGAACACTGACTTACAAAGCATCTTGGAATTGTAACTTTTACGCTTCTAAGTAGAAGAGATTAATAGGCCTCCTATTAGTGACATATGCAGGCATAAGTCCATCTTACAATTGCATGTCTTTTTTTTTATTGTTACAGAGACTAATATTTTTTTCCACCCTCGGCAATGACCAAATACCCTCTGACTGATTATTCAGCTGCTGAAGTCCCACTACACAGCCATTTCATGGCTTGCGGAGAACACTGGGACTGGAGAAGTGTTTGGCTATGTCCTCATAGCCAGATGCAGAATGATGACATCATCCACTGAGACCTATAGAGGACCCTGGTAATTACTCTACATCTGGCTACTGGGACACAACCAGACATTTTGCTAATCCTCCCTGCTCTTCACCAGCCAAGGAATGGCCAAGAGCTAAACGGTGGCTCCAACAGGTGCTGAGAAAAAATATATAACAGCTTTGCATGCAGAACTAGTATACTATGCTGTGTGTTTCAAGATCGCAGACTCCATGTGGATTATACCTTCTTTGAGTGATAGAGTGGAGCCTTGCCTTATGCGGGGGATCCATTTCGGACCCCGCCGTGCAAGGCAAATTCCGCCTATGCTCGAGCCCTATTCGGTATAATGGGGCTCATACTCATGGCAGGACGGTGCGTGTGCGCTGCAGCCACGCGCACCATTCATTGCATTGCCACGCGGCTTCTGTGTAAACAGGAAGGCGCATATGGAGCGTGTGCACTGTACAAGTTTCCTCCTATATGAATTCATTTGTATTCTTCCTTGTGTCCTCAGTGCTTGGGGTATGTTTCTGGTCCTTCCAAGCTGGAGAGAAGGAAGACTCCAGGTCACCAGAACTGTGAGAAGCATTGTCTCGTTTCATCCAGGAAGAGGAAGAAAAGAGAGCGAGAAGAAAGCCAAAAACAGCACTCAACACTGCTGCTACCTTAGCGCGCCCAACAGGGGCTGGTGGTAAAAGAAGTGAATATCAAAGGATAAGGGCCCCTCTTTTTCACCCTTTATAATATATACCACAGAAAGAAATAAACAGAAGTGATTTCCCTCTACAGTTTGTGATTTGAACTGTGAGTCTGTGGTTTAAGGGTGTGGGAAATAAATATCCTACTGAATGTACCAGCACACCTAGAGATGATGTTCTGTTATTTAGATCCCCACTTAAACCATAAATCAATTGAACCTTTAAGCCAGTGGTTCCCAAACTTTGGTTCCCCTGGTGTTTTAGACTCCAAATCCCAGAAGCCCCAGCCAGGTTGCCAACTGTCAGGAAGTCTCAAACATCTGAAGAAGCAAAGTATGGGAATCACTGCTCTAAGTGTTCCTTTGTAATTATTACACCAAATATGTAAATTCTGTCTAGCTTCAACAGCTTTCTGAATCACCAGAACAGAAAAGAGAGCACATGAGAGTAAGATGCACATTAATATGCGCAAAAGAGAAAGGGGCTATAGGAAGAAAATCTAGATATATTCCAATCTATTAAATAGTTATATGCAGCCCACCCATTTGAAAATTAGGTACTAACACTCACTGACACTGTTTTACAAGCATTTTTGCACTTGTCCCCCAATTGGATCAAGGATTTATGCATAAGTATTCAAACTTAATGAATATTTACATTTCGTTGACACTTACTTTTAGCACTGACTGGTGTAGCCTATATAATGAATTCACTACAGCCACATTTCTTCTCTGTCCTTCTGTCAATGGTCCAATCACTTGACTGGCCTCTCCTTGTGTAGACAGCTGTAGTAAGCAAATAAGTAATACAGATTATTTATTTTTAATTGTATTCAACCGACCACATGCAGTTTTATCCCTTGACATGCAAGGAGAAGCTGAAAGGAAAAATTAGGATACATTTAATGTTTTCTAGCAAAAGTGGCAGGGAATCATTATTTTGTTATATGGAGAACCGTCTCTTGCATTCGGATCTTTAATGTTGCTTTTTGCCTCACATTTTCTTAAGACAGGACGACTCCCAAGAGTTATACTGCTCTATACTGGCACACAAAGCTACGTCAGGATAGAGGGGAAAAGTCTATAGCACTTTGAAAACCCATCAGAGAAATGTGCCACCTGCATCGTATCATGCTGTGCTCAGTTCTAAAATACATTTCCTCTTGAAGCAGTGTGGGGAATTGGTTGAATCTATATTACTGGAGGTGAAATGCCTCTAGAGGAGACTAGTGCGTGTCTATTTCTGTCAGAATGTAATTCCCAGATGAGAGGAAAGGTTTATGTCAGTAGGCTTAGACAAGGTTTTTGGAAAAGACATTGGGTTTGAGAAAGGAAGGATGCAGCTACACTGTAGAAATCATGTAGTTTGACTCCACTGTGCTGTAGCTCTGCCATATGGATTCCTGGGATTTGTAGTTGTACAAGGTCTTTAGCCTTCTCTGCCAACAAATTCCGGTGCTTTACAAAACTACAGATCCCAGGATTCTACAGGATTGAGCCATGGCAGTTAAAGTGGTGTAAAATTTCTACAATACAGAGATACTCTTTGAGGAGAAAGAAAGAAAACAGACTATATAGAGATATTTTTGGGAGCAAGAAGATTTTCTTTTGCTAGTGCTACATAGAATGAATGCAGAAGGCTATCACACTTCTGATGCATGACATCTTTTGAGGCACTGGAAAGAAACAAGATCACTTACTATACCCAGAGTGTGAAACCACCCAATTCAAAAATATATATTTACATGAACTCAGCCCCTGAGAGTGTGTTAAAGAACTTATCCAATCAACTGGAAAACCAGGCTGATAAGCAGCTCTGATGCTGTACTTGCACACTTCAAAAAATGGACTCACGCATTCCCAATCTTGAGTAATCCCAACCAACCAATAGGTCACTAGCAAAAATCACAGCAACATTTAAAGATCAAGGCAAAACCTCACTCAGTATGTTGTAAACAGGAACGTTATTTACTGTTTCTTCAAATACACACAATAGCAATATATATCAGATGAGGAATTATTGCACATTATGAAAATAGAGTATTATAATTACACTACATAAAATATAAATATAAAACACCGAGAGAAACTTCTCTCTCAGCTCCTCGCATCCAGTCTCATTTCCAAAATGGTTGTTTGGATCTACTGACACAAACATAAACCTGATCCCTCAGGTGGGAACAGTCTGACAGAAATGTTCACACGCACATCTCTTCCCACCCCCGGTAATATTGAATTATTCTATACTGTGAATTGCTTCAGAAGGAAATATTTTTTAGAACTGCACATCGCACACTGAGATGCAGATGGCTCACAGTATAGTCTCAAGCCTGAAGCCTCAGAAACTCTGTCAGATTCATAAGAGGACAAACCCACTCAACCATAAACAAGGCTCTATTATTTCTAGCAGCATTTATCCTTTCAGGAACCACCAGTAACCTTAACCTGTTATAAACCATCTTGCATGTTGGTTTTATGCATTAAATTCACTAGACATTTAATTCGATTAAGCACTGCAGACAACGTGTCAAAACAGAACTGTACCTTAGGCCAGTCTTTCTCATTTCCATACCCTGCCATTCAATACATTATTCTCCATTAATCTCCTATTATTCAATATCTAGTAGTCAGACAAGGGACTGAGAAGCAGAGACAAACTATGGGATGAATACAACACACAAGTAAACTCCATGATATACTGAGTATCATTCAATCAATCTTTTATTCATAGACCAAACATAAAATAAAGTGCATACAATACATAAAAATATGCACAAATACAGCTAAATATAGATCTACTGAGTACAGTTTGTTGGCAAGTGAATCAGCATTTTGCATTCAAGCTAGTCTCTACTTCATCAAAGATAACATGTTTTCTTTTTTACTTCTTGTAGGCTTGCTTCAGAAATTCTGAATACAAAATTGACTAAGTGCTTGAACTCAGAAGGTAAGAAACAATCTACTCATCTGCTGATTTCAGATACAATGTCAGTTATATATGGATGATGTGCAGATTTCTCATTTCCATTTTCTAATCCCAAGAAGGTGATAGCAACCCTAAACAGGCATTTAGAAGGATTTTGAGGAGAGATTAAGACAAAAAGTTCAAGTTCAGGGTAGACAAGATGGAGGTGTAGATGGAAAAAAATGCTGAACAAGACAAAGGTGGTGAGAGATTGTGAATGGGGTTGAGCTCCCTCTAAAAAGGCAGGTGTGAGATATGGAAATGCTTAGCATTGTGGCACTAGTGGCCAGAAGCACTTTTTTACCGCTTTGGAGATTCATCACCTGTAAACTTATCAAGATAAATCTGGCCTTACTGCAGCACCAAATGCACTGACTATATCTAGGCTTCATTACTATAAAGTGTTTTGCATCTGACTCACTAGAAAATACAACTGATGCAGAATGAAGCAGCTAGAAAGCAAGCTAGGAACTCAGCAACTGGATCAAGTCATGGCTCTTCTGCATTAAACACATTGGTTGTGTTGGAGATGGAGCCCTGGTGGCGCAGCAGTTAAATGCCAGTACTGCAGCCACAGTGTTGTGAGTTCAATCCTGAGCGACTCCAAGGTCGACTCAGCCTTTCGGAGGTCAGTAAAATGACTATCCAGTTTGTTGGGGGCAATTGGCTTAGACATTGCAAACTGCTTAGAGATTGCTTACTTCAGTATGAAGCTGTATAGAAATGGAAATGCTAAATGCTATTGATTGTCTATTCATTTCCAGACTCCATTAAAGATGCTGGTATCAGCCTTAAAGCTAATGGTTTGGGACCAGCTTATCTCAAGAAACAGCTGTACTCATATGAATCCTCTCAAGGTTTGAGATCAGCATCCGAATCTGTGCTATTTGTCTACAAATAAATGTTGTGAGACTGAAGAATAATTGGAAGAGAGCCTTTCTTGTGTTGGCACTGTATTTTTCGAACACACTCTCTCAAGTCAGTACATAATGGTCCCTGCTTTGCTGACATTTGGGAGGATTTAAAATATTAATTTCAGTCTGCAACTAATCAATTTTGGTGTACTGTTCTTTTAACTAAGGCTGCAGCGCCTGCAGAAATAATGCAGTTTGACACTGCTTTAACTGTCATGGCTCCATCCTATGGAATCCTGGAATTTGTAGTCTGTTGTGGCACCAGAGCTGTCTGACAGAGAAGGTTAAATATCTTACAAAACTACAAATCCCAGAATTCCATACCAGTGAACCATGGCAATTAAAGCAGTTTCAAACTGCATTAATTCTGTAGTGTGGATGCAGCTAGGTTTTTATCTACTTCTCTTATTTTATTTATCTCATTTGTTACATTAATAATTTATGTACCAATTTTTAGGGTTTTGAGTATGTATTTTATTAATGAAAAAAGAGGAATAAGTTGAAGTTGCCTCTCACCGGCAGAAGAAAACACAGGGTCCAAGCCATATCAATATGTAACAACTAGTTCTACACAAGTGGTCAGGCCCTAACTTCTCACTGAAATATATTAAGCATATATACAGTATAGGAATGATGAATTGTATGTGGAGCTGCAACCTCAGAGTTTCAGCCCAATGAAGTGAAGTTCACCTTAAATTCTAGATGATTCAATGTAAGAGTTCAAAACATACTTAATTCTTCACCACTGACAACTACCAAATTCTGGCTGAATCAAGCCAAACTGTATACTAGAAAAAGCAGTATAAACATAATTTTATAGGTATATGGAGTCAAAGGCTTTCATAGCTGGCATCCATAGTTTTTTGTGGGGTTTTCGGGCTATGTGGCTATGTTCTAGAAGAATTTCTTCCTGATGTTTTGCCAGCATCTGTGGCTGGCATCTTCAGAGAATGCTTGCCTGGAAAGGACTTGGGTATATATATATATATATATATATTGTGTGATCTGGAAAGGCAGGAGTGATATGCATGTGTATTGTTCTGTTACTAATGGCAGGCCTCAGGGTGCGAGGGTCTGCAAAAGGGGACTAGTGTCTGCTTGATTGGTGCTCATTGTCTGCTGGGAAACCCCTGACCCTGGGAGATTTCTCATTTGCATTTGTTGAGTCTTCATCTTACTATTTGTCAGGACTGGAAGCCAAACCTTGCTTACTTTAAGGGATTCCTCTTTCCTGTTGAATTTGTCCAGGTGTTTGTGGATTTCAATGGCTTCTCTGTGCATCCTGACATGGTTGTGGTTGTGGTTGGCATGGTCCAGAATTTCAGTGTTTTCAAACAGTATTTTATGCCCAGGATGGTTTGTGGCATGTTCTGCTACTGCCGATTTTTCTGGCTGGCCCAGTCTGCAGTGTCTCTTGTGTTCCTTGATTCTTGTTTGCACACTGCGTTTGGTGGTCCATATGTAGATTTGTCTGCAGCTGCATGGTATGCGGTAAACTCCTGCGGCTGTGAGAAGGTCTCTCTGGTCCTTGGCTGAGTGAAGCGTTTCTTCATTGGTTTGCAAACCATCTGAAGGTTGTGTTTCCTCACCAGTTTTCCTATTCTGTCCCTTTGGGTGATTGTTTGTCTTCCCTCCTCTGGGTTTTTCTGGGCCTGGCAGCCCTTCTGTATGGGTATAGATTTTCATGAAGCAGTGGTTCCAGGCTACAGAAGAGCTAGTCAGATGCTCTTGCAAGACATGTTGATCTATTTTCTCATACCCCCAAGGTCTCAAATAAATACTGTTCCTTCACTCCTTCCAATTGCTCAGCCAACAACAGGGTCAGCCTGTCATCACAATAAGACAAGCATGTTGGGAGTACGGCCAGGTTGTTATACGAGTCCAGGCACAACACTAATCCTGTTTTCCCCACTTCCCATAACACAGATGCTGAGACAAAGAATACAGGAGAATTCTACCTTATACGCCTGGTGTATTCATTTTCCCAGGACCAAACCTAGCATTAGCCACAATGAAGCAAATGCTGGAAGGGGAGACAATGATCTGGTGTTTGAATAGCAGATTTTTGGATGCTATGGATCTTGTTCTGTATCTACTAAGTTACCCTGCTGTCTCACACGTTGCAGAGGGCACAGTCCCAATGTCAGTGTAGAAAAAAGATTCAATTATATTTGGCTATTAGCTGGAACTGGAATTTATTGTCATTCTGGACTTCTGTGCAATTTGACCCTGATAAGCAAATGATAGGGATTCAGAAGAGCTTTGCTTCTGCCTTCTTCTAAGGTTGAGATAATGTGACTTGCCCAAGGCCACCTGGTAGGTTTCTATGGCTGAGTAGGAATTTGAACCATGGTCTCCCAGAATCCTTGTCCAATGTTTAAACCATTTCACCACACAGGCTCTTAAATTGGAATGAGGGAGGGGTATTTTATCCTTTATCCTAGAAAGCAAAAGGTATTAGACCAGTTTCAGATTGTTGCGACAGCCTACTTTCTAAAAGGTTCTTTTCAACAAATACAATCAGAATAAGAACGGAAGTCAAGGGGGATGGGTAGATTAAAACGCTACAGAACAGATGTGAAAAGACTTGAAACCCTTTTTAAAAAGCCATTATCTGAAGTTTCAGATGTCTGAGATCTGTACTGGAAAATGCAGAAGCATGTTATAATCAATACATTTGGAAGAGAAAGATACTTGAAACTTTTAGATGCTAAAGATATTCAGTATCTGAGATATGTCTAACAAAGTAAGAGCTTCAATTTGTAGGCCAACAGAATTTGTAGAACACTTTTTAGAAGAGAGATTCCATTTCAGATGGGAAGATTTATCCTTCAGGGAGGTGAGAGTCTGGATGCAAGATCAGAAATCTCTCAATGTTACATGGTTAAGCTTCTAAAAAGTACCCCAGAGCAGTTAACACTGGCCTAAAACAATTTATTTCTTTTAACATGCACTAGCAGATATTGTGGGGTTACATAGTTCTCATAAGAGTGGAACAGGAAGATTAACACATTGGCTCCAATAAAGGGTACTTCACATTTCTCAGGTACTCAAGGCATTTCACATACATTATCTGTACAAGAACTCTGCTATTATTACCCAGTACCAGGCCAGTGATGTTTAGCATTAAGGAGTGGAAATCCAGGCAGGCTTCCAAAAAGAACCCAGCAAATAAAGGGCTGACATAACATTCTGCTCTGGTCAGGCCCCACCTGGGCACCACAATTTAAAAAGGACGTTGTGAAACCAAATCCCCTCTGAACAAATCCTGCCAAGAAAGCCCCATGATAGGTTCACCTTAGCATCATCAGAAATGACTTGTAGGCACACAACAACAACAACAACAACAACAACAACAACAGGGGTATAACTATTTTAATAAATATATAAATATAAATCTACATTGAGCCCTTAGTATCTGCTAGGGTTTGGTTTCAGGACACTTGGTTGATACCAAAATCCATGGATGCTCAAGTCCTATTATATACAATGGAGTAGTAAAATGGAGATAAATAAAAGAGTTGAAAAAATGAAATACACATGGAATGAAGATCCATATGAGGATGAATCCTTATGGACAGCCAAAAATACAAACAAATGGATTCTAGAAAAGATCAAATTCTAAATCTCCATGGAAGCCAAGATGATTAAGCTGAAGTAGTCATACTCTGGCCACATCATGAGAGGACACGGCTAACTGGAAAAGACAATAATGCTAGGAAAGGTGGACGGATATATAAAGAGAAAAAGACTTCATGTTAGACGGATGGACTCTGTTAAAGAGGTCATGGGTATGAATTTTCAAGACCTAAACAGAGCACTGAAGGGCAGGGAATCTTGGAGATGTCTCATCTACAGAATAACCATGAATCAGGACCAGCTCAAAGGCAGTTAATAACAACAACAGCAGCAACAACAACAACAACAATGAAATGGTGTCCCTTATATAAAATGGCAAAATCAAGGTTTGCTTTTTGGATTTTTTTTCTGGGGGGGGGGTGTATTTTCAAGCCATGGATGGATCAATATGTGGATGCAGAATCCATGCATATGGGGACTGACAGTAGCTCTCCTCCCACCTGGAAGTGATGAAGATGTTCTATTCTATGGCCATCTGTCGGGGATGCTTTGATTTAGATTTCCTGCATGGCAGGAGGTTAGACTGGATGGCCCTTGCAGTCTCTTCCAACTCTATGATTCTATCCTGAACAATGGCATGATGGAATAAAGCACCATTCAGCACAACAGAGAACCTCCACTCCTGGGGCTGAATTCTGGCAAAAGCAGTGGCAAAATTAATTTCTGAATTCCCACAGTAGTGTAGGTTCTTGCTAGTCTGGTAAAGCCTACAGGTCCCAGAAATCCCCATTCTTATTTAAGAATGTTCTTTCTTTCAACCTTTGCGGAGCAAAGAATGTTGATATTCTTTAATAGCAAACTTTTATCGAGAAGGCTTGCCAGAATTTGCAAACTTAGCAGGGATGGGAATTGTTTGGCCTTTGACTCCAGTGGGTACACACCCAATTTTTAAAATCCTAAGTAGTCCCCACCCAGTTAGCCAAAGCAGTAATGTTTTAGGTTAAAAAAAAATCACATTAAATTTGTTTTCAAAAACCTTGTGGGGGTGAAAAATGCTATGCACACTGACTGCACAACAATTTCTTCAGAATACTGTATCTTGAAAGGTATACAGAAGTTATGTCATCACTTCTCATTGCCTAAAACGGCAGCCCCAATATTATGCTTTAGCTCGGTAGAGCTCTGCAGATGCCAAAAATAAAGTGGCATGGCTCTACAGTGTCCAGAGTTTGTCCAACCTGGATTATAGGAATTACCTGTGTGTACTATCAATTACTTTAAGCATTCTGAAATTCAGCTTTTTGCTATGTGCACTATGGACAATTCTTCAAGTCCATAATTTCTTATAAAATCATTGCCTTTATATGACATTTAAATTACCTTCATATGACATTTAAATTAACATTAAGAATTGCTGTAATGTTGTTTTTATTGTTGTAATCCAGCCTCGATCCACAAGGAGAGGCCGGAAATATATTATTATTATTATTATTATTATTATTATTATTATTATTATGAATTCTTTTTCATTTGCTTAATATTTAACTCATGCTCTCACAGTCTACAATTCAAAGTGGATTTTTTTCCTCTCTTGAGCAAGACAGGTCTTCTGTGATTTACGTGCTACAAAAATCTGTTTCCAAGACAAAAGGAGTGGACTGGACTAATGGCTTGGTGACTTTGACTTATGACACTCAGTTGGCGCCCTGTGCTTTGACCAAAGCGTTTCTGAAAATGTCACGTTTAGGACTGCTTTTGACTGTTTGCAAGCTTATTAAATATCAGTATTTCTAGCAGCTCGCAATATTGGATGTTTAGACTAGGACTAGATTTGTTTTCCTGCAGCTGTCAAACAGATTTCATTGTTAAAATGCTATTTGAATAATGATTCATCTTTGTAGCTTATAACATTTAACACTGTGCTTTATTTTTATTTTTAAAAAAGTTACAAAAATACAAATATGTAGTAAAAGTAAATGTATACTTAATGGCATATTTCCCAATACCATTATGTCTGTCTACACGATTGCTAAAAGTGGAGTCTCTGATTTATGCATACAAGGAATAGCTGAAACATGAGATATGAAAGCCGCTCTTTGAAGTTCTCTCCTGCACCACAAACACTGAATTCCATAATTGGGGTGAAAATAATGGATAGAAGTCTATCCCAAGCAAGACATGGATGACATCGAACAATTCAACTGTGTCCCTCACTTATATGTAAGAACTTTCCCATTGCACAAACTGGAGGTTTGCTTTTTCATTCTTAGACTGTCTCATCAGTCTGCAGTCTAAAGAATGGTGTAAAAAAAAAGGGAGAATACTCTGTCATTATTAACTGGGGCTATATTTGCGTTCAGACCTAGTGAAGCCCAGTCATGCAGCTAGGTAATTTTGGGCTCTGAATTTAAGGGGGGGGGGGGGGGGGGGAGGAGTGCTGCTTAGATAGAAATGTATTTGTCAATTGTTTCAAAATATGTTAGGCATCTGAATATTGTCCTTTTTTTCCTGCTGAGCCTGTCTGGGACTCTGCCCAAAATCTTGTCCTGATAAATCTAGTGGAACACACACTTGTCCTAAAGTTTCCTTTCTCTGAACTCCTATTTGTAGCATCATCAAGTCAGCTTTGACTTATGGCAACCTTATGAATGAGAAACTTTCAAGACACCCTGTTATCAACAGGTCTGCTTTTCTGAAAACTCAGGACTGTGGTTTCCTTTGTTGAATCTATCCACTTGTAATATGGTCTTGATCTTTTCCTACCACCTAACACTTTATCATGCATCAACATTTAGAAAAAAAAGATTCATGTTGTCTCATGATATGGCCAAAGTATTATTGCCTCATATAGCCAACTTTCAGTAAACATAATAAAACCAATGGGATGAATTGTGAGTTATTGCCTTTGATTACCAACATGTCATATTTTGGTGTGTGATCTACTTCCACCTACACTCCAGCACATTCTACACTCTTCTGCCTCTGTAGATGAAGCATAAACCTGGATTTTGGCTGTACTGAAGTCTTACTGATATTATTCAATCAGACTTTGAATTGTATCTCGTGACTGCTTTTGTTACATCTCGTCTCACTATAAATTGCACCCTGATTCTTCTTACATTTTCATTCACAGCTTGCCTCGTATTTTTCCTCTGTTCTTCTTCCATAGCTAGATGAGTGCCTTCTGAACTGAGAGGCTTCTTTCCAGCACTATCGCTTGTTTCATTTTGAATTGTCTCATCAAAGGTTTTCATGGGAAAAGATATTCCGAAGTAGTTTACCAGTGCCTCCTTTTGCACAGTACTAACAAGTGCTAGTTAAAGGATCACTGGCGTTGTCTCTGAGAGATCTAACTCAGTGTCATCCCTCCACTACTGCTGCTGCTCAGTAACTGTTTGGCACATTTGGACTAGCAAAAGCCTATCAGATGTTGGGAACCCCACCACCAACAGTGCTATCATCAGCATAACTTCTTGTCTCAGAGCACACAGTCCCACACCATGAAAAGATGGTGCCTTGGTGGACATGGAAAGGTAGTGCACTATATCATGATGTGCTCCTATAGCCGTAAGAAAAGAGGGACCAATTCACTGGAGGAGTGGAATGGGATCCTAGATGGGAGAAAACGTATCTCCTCATATAAACCTACCAGAGCCCTAAGATCTTCAGGGGAAGGCTTTCTCTTGGTTCTGACACCATAGCAGACTTGCTTGGTGAGGATAAGAGAAAGCACCTTCTTGGTGACTGCTTCCATCCTCTGCAGTGCCCTTCCACAGGAGGCTAGGCTGGCTCCCTGCCTCCTTGCCTTTTGCCGGCAAGTAAAAGTGTTTTTATTTAATCAAGCTTTAAAAAAATCTTGACAGGGTGGCTTATATGGTGTGTGTGTGTGTTTAACTTTTGTATGTTTCATGTTAACTTTATATTATTTTAACTAGATGTTTTTAATTTTTTTTCTCAATTTTTACTGTGAAGTTGGGTCCCTAACTGGGAGAAAGGCGGCATAGAAATGAAATGAATGAATGAATGAATGAATGAATGAATAACAGAAGGGAAAGGAAATCACTGGAAAGGAAACGATTCTCTGAACCATCTGTATATGATGAAATTTGAGGCCCTGTAGCCATTTCATCAATTATTACTCTGAATAGATACTAATATTTAAACTGTTGGTATGGTAGTACAGTAGTAAAATGGTGAGATCCTTGACACATGCTATCAGAGTCAACTTTCCCCCTTAAGTGGATGGGAACTTAGGCAAGGTAGTACTTATCTATAAAATATGGAGTTACTAATTGGTTGGGTTATGACTCTCCTAGAAATCTGTTATGATTTGGAATATAATCAAAGAAGTGTATAAAATCATGACCATCTGTGCCAGGGAACGAATAAGTGGATTTGAGGAGAAGGAAGCCAGTTATCTACTGTCTTACAGATTAACAAGGAAATTGCAGAAGAAATTATGCATCCGGACAGTGATGTGGTGACTGACAGCTGAACACCAAAATTATCACATGCTTGGCTGGCAATTCAGGACTGTCAAAACCAAAGCTGCTTTACTGTCTCTTTGCTATAATCCCATTATATAATGGAAAAATAACACATTCCTCAGTGTGAGAGAAATGGTATGACTGTTTCAAAAAATGGTAACTAGAACACCATATGGACAAGCAAAATTTTAAAAGGCAATTTATAATGAAAGCTAAACGTCAATGAACCTAAGAGAGGGATGTAATGTAAAGCATAAGCCTATGTGCATCTAAGCCTACTCCGAAGTAAGTACTCATTGAGTCTACTGGGTTTATTCCCAAGTATGTGTGCACAGCAGAAGTGTTTAACATTTCAGATCCTTGGAGCCACTGAGGACAACATTCACAGGCTCAAGAGCTAAAATATACATACAACCTTCATACACTCGTTAACTATTAATATAGTTAGTCCATTTCCCTTTAATTCTGATCCCAGAATATTTTCAGATGAAAGATGCATGGGATGTGAGTGGCATTTCCAGTTCCAATGAGAGGGTGACATGTTCTAGGGCAGGGGTGGACAACTATGGGAGGCTAGGGGATCTCATTACTTCCTAGAAGACCTTGGGGTGCTGCATTCCTACAGCATAGCCCCCCCCCAATATTTGTCTCCAAATGCTAACTAGGCTGGGGAGGCATTTTTGCCATGTTTTGGGGCCCTTCCAGTACATTTTAGGCCCAAGACAGACCTTTTCCCCCAAAACAAGAGGTGACCAGAAGTCAACAAAAAACAAATTGATTTGGGAGGTCACAAAAATGGCCCTGGGTAACGGCACCTTGCCCATCCCTGTTCTAGGACATGTTATTCAAAGTGGTGGATGTCCCCAACCTATTGTCTCCAGACCCCAGGAAAGAAATAACTACCGCCAATGGACAAAAATGTGATGCCAGTCCCTGGCAGATAGGGGGAAATAGCTGCCATCAGATAACCTGAGAATCACTGGGTTAGAGGATTTTTCAGTGAAGCATAGTGTGATGTTAGAAGGTCCAATTCATTGCTTACACAAATTTACTACAGAAGACCCTTATTGTGTAATGCAAGTGGTGAGTTCTTCTCTCTGCCATAGGCTTGTTTCTATTCCTTTTTGTCTGATCAACAGCAAGTACAATAGCAAATACATTTCTATACCACTTACCAGTGCACTTAAGCACTCCCTAAGCAGTTTACAATGTGTAAGGTAACTGCCTCTAACATGCTGGGTACTCATTTTAGCAACCCCAGAAGGATCCAAGGCTGAGTCGACCCTGAGCTCCAATCTGGTATTGAACCACAACCTTGTGGTTTGTGAGCGAGTGGCTGCAATACAGGCATTTAACCACTCTGCCACCAGGCCTACTCTACCTCTCACTCCCTCTTTCCACCACCCAAACTGTTCACAACTCATTGCAGTACCTTGGGCCAGCAACACTCTCCTCCTGGTTTCCAAAGCTCCTACGCAGATGCTTCTCCTTCCACCCCCCTTTTCCCACAGGCTTCTTCAGCAGTCTCCTCCTGCTTTTCTTTCCTGAATCCTCTCCATGAATGTTTTTCTTTCTCTCTCCTACACGCCAGATGTTCCCATTGGCCAACAGAAGCCTCTGAAGCTCACTAAAGAAAATGTATAGCCAGACCAGTGGTATCTCAAGGAGGATGTCAAGAACTGCAAAGTATACAGGAGAACTTTCAAAGACCTGCCAGCAGCCACAGTTTAGTACCTCTAGTGCAGAGTTGTAGCCTTAATTGTCAGAGGGAATTTTCCTTTTAAGATTATACAGGAATTAATAACCATGTTTTCTTGGAAAACCTTCACAAATTGTTACAGAAAATTAGAATCTTCACAATGTTCACTTTACGATCACTTAGATTATTATTGCGGCAGATATTCATCTGGTACAAAAGGACAGCAATGCCATTAAAGAAGCAGCATTGGAAAAAGACAGTAACAAAAATCTGCTTACAGAATAGTGTGACCAGATAGCTATGTGTTTTTTTTAAAGGGAAAACATTAATAAGGATTTCTTACATTTTAAAGGAAGGCACTCCTCATTTCTAGACAACTAAAATTTCATGTTCTCAATACAACACATTTTATCTATGTGCAGCAGGTGGGTATGCTAGTCTATTTCGATCCACCCACATGTAAAGCTTACAGAAATAGCATCAAAGTAAAAGAACATACAGTACTTCTGTTAGTGCTCACACACTGTGAGCTAACTGCAGACATAACTCAAAAATGAAGGAGTATTTTTTTAAAAAAGGACAACTATTTGGGGAACAATTCTTCATTGACAAAGAGAAAAATCAGATTACTTATTTAGTCCAATAAACCATTGTAAACTTTTCTTTGTAATTTTTGTTGTATTATAGAAGAATTTTCTGATCAGATGTTCAGAAAGGTTTCCTGAAAACTGCATGATGTGACTGGCTCATCATTCATATTAAGCAAGAAAATCTAACTGAAAAACATCCTGAGGACTTAACATCAAAATAGCCTTACAAATGTGCATGTTTCCAGAAGTAGAGATTCTGTCACAGAGACCTTTTCAAACACCTGGCATGACCCTCACCCTATTCCAAGATAACACATATGAACACCATGCCAAATGTATCCTCTGTGATACTATGATGAAACAGAAGACACATCATATTCCATACTGATGATATACAAAGTCTTATACAAAAACAGGATAGGCCCTCTACAAAGCCTAACCTATGAACAAGAGAATGGTGCATAAATTAGCATTATACTGCAAATAACATCTACTTATTATTTATGTTATTTTTATCTCACACTTCTTCCATTGTGAGAAGGGAGCCACATGTGGGTTTTTCCTTCTCTTTTTCTGTCACAACAGTCTTGTAAGATTAATTAGGCTGAATGAAAGTGACTGGGCCAAAGTTCTCCCAATAAGCTTCATGGCCGAGATAGGATTTGAACCAAGATTTCCACTGGATTTGAATTAAGGATTTGAACCAAGATTGTTCATTAAACTATAGACTGCAATACAATTGGGTCTGCAATGGTGGGGGAGAGTAAATTTCACTACCAAAGAAACAACATGGTAAATAAACCCACCATTCACTAGTCCAGATTACATTTATAGTTTCATCCATTCTTCATTGGCAGGACATAAGATCAAACTAACAAGGAGACATTCTTTTTGTATGACAGTTGGCCTAAACTCCAGTTCTTGGAAGATAATTTTTTGTGGTATATTCTTGAGCAGCAATCTTCAACAGAGCACAGTGAGATGTTCTCATGAAGGTTGGTCTGTCAAACTCCCTTCCTTCGGAGACCCAAACTTATGCATCTTCCATCACCAAAGTTGTTTGGACTTCACCTGGACTTCATGTAGACATCCTATTAGTACTAAGAGACTGTGCAGCTTCCAGTACTGGTGGCCTCTTCAGCCATGGACACAACTGTGACGTTACTCATTCGAATAGGCAAGAAATAAGAATGGGAAAAGAGACTATAGGAGAAGTGGAACAGGAGCTTCAGCAATTGAACTTCAGCAAGTTTCTCAGTACTGTGGAACCTTTTAAAAAACACCAAGATACTATTTCTGGATGAAACTCTGCCAACACCATTCCAAAGACTTGGGGTGCAAGACCTTTTGTTTGGATGGTGATAACAATGTTCTTATAATGACAAAATAATTGCATACTTTAATATCTTATTACTAACTGGTTGTGTTCTGACTATTCCAGGAGTGGAGTGAAGAATACTGTAAGTTTAAAAAATTGTTTTAAAAATACAGTGGAAGAAAGATAAATGTAGTCCACTGTTTTAAAACAACAGGCTAATGATAAAGAAAAGAACCATATCAGCAGGAGCTCTAAAAGGACACAATCAACCACGTTTCTATTGGCAACACCTTGAGAAATTAGGAGGCACCAAGTAGCCTGGGCAGAAACACTTTATCATCTCCCTTTTGTCATGGCAACCACAGTATCTTCCAATACAATTAATTCATTGGCTCTTGCTAGAAGGCAGCTGAAGAAAGTGACTAACCTCAGAAGAAGTAGTTAATGCTATTATATCAACACAACAAAAAGAAATGCACAGTAGGGCGTCCTTCAAGTTAGCTGGTAGGAGAAAGGAAATTTAAAATGATAAAGCAACCCTATATGTATATGTATCTACTCAGATCCAAGTCCCATTGGATTTCATGGAGCTTACTCTCAGGTATGCAGGTATAGGAATACACCCTTTAAGGTAATACAGTTTGTTTTACCTCTGAAGGAGAAAAATCAACATTAAGGCGATGAAATATAGAGAACCCACCACTATGTAGCTTTAGGAACATCAACGGCCATATTATGGAATACTAAAAAGATTTTACAAAGCTCAACAAACAGGCACCATGGTGTTGATAGGATTAATTTCTGACAAGCTTCTAAGTCCCAAACAAGGTTGAGTTCTTAATTAAGTGTGCACACTCAGAATATAAGTGACAGGCTTAATTAAAAGGAGATCAATGAGCAACTGTGCTCAAAGAAAATAATATATTAGGATGCACCACTAACAAGCAGAGCAAGCATTAATATTTTAATTTGAAGACTTATGTCCTTGTTGTTATGTCACAGGCACTCCAAAAAGCTCAGCCAAATAAAAGGGGTATTTTTTGTAAGCATCCTCCTAATGGAAAAGGGCACACTGTTCTAAATATAACTAAAAGTAATGCAAGTATTTTAATATGAGAGAATGAAAATCAAGTAGAAATCAAGATGCACGGTTATACAAGATATGATAGCTTTTACAATGGATCAGGTAATATCTAGACAGTTGGTCCATCCACACTGTGATATAAATGAAGCTTTCCATGCACAAAGGCAATATAATGACATTCATATAAATTCTGGTCAGTTTTAAGGCACTTGGAAGAAGTTCTTCATTCTGACCCACCACATATTTACATGCTACTTGATGGTTGTTCCCAGGATCTAAAAAGTCTTCACAAAGAAGGCCAGGCTAGCTCTACTTTTCCTAACCTTCTGCCAGCAAACAAAGATGTTTATGTTCAGACAGGTGTTTGGCTTATGCGTTATTTAACTGATGGCTAATATTCATTGCACTCCCCCTATATATTTTTATGTGACTTGCTGTTATATATTTGATAATCATGATTTGATTTCATATTTTAATATTGTTTGATGCCTTGAGTCTTAGTTGTATCTGACAGGCGAAATATAAAATAACTAAAATAAATAATGGAGTATCACATGCTGGGAATTTTTTAAAATAAATAAATAAAGATGTCAACATCACGTCCTTCTTTCAAGAATCCTAGTGGCACCTTGCTGACTGTTCCTTGAAAAGAGGCTAACTCATGGAGTTGTCTATAGGTTCTTCTATTTACATAAGATGTTATGTGTGACAAACTGAGTAGGCAGGTAGATATGTAATAAAGGCAAACTATTAACACAAGGCAAACAATCATGTTTTACAAGAAATGTAAATTCCTCTCATCTAATATCCAACAGGCATTTGCCTGTGAATTCATTAGCACAGGCTAATGTTTACACACAGCAGTTTTGTTAATGATGGCAACACATTAGCACCTCATTCTTCAGGCATTTCCTCACATTAATTTTGCCATAACCAGCTCTCTTGGAATAGTTTTACGGGAAGATGTGCTATCCACACCACTGAAAAAGAATAAAATGATATCTACAGAGTAAGCAGAAGAACATCAATTAAAGGCTAGGTATCAGCATAGTGTAGTGGTTTGAGCGTTCAACTATTCGAATTTGCACTCAGCAATGGAAACCCACTTGTGATCCTGGGCAAGTTACACTCTCTTAGCCTCAGAGGCAGACAAGGCAAGCCCAACTCTGAACAAATCTTGCCAAGAAAACCCCATGATAGAGTTGCCTTAGGGTTGCCATAAGTTGGAAACTACTCGACTGCACACAGTAACAACACATTAAAGCACAACTGCTACCTTAGGGTCGAACTCTTGCAGCTTCTGCTGATTATAATTTTTCCAAAGTAGCAGAAACAATACCTTTAAAGGGTTCTGTCTTCTAACTGACAGGAAGAGTAAAGGTAACACAATTCCTACACCCCATACCCCTATCTTGGCACACTTTTCAGGTTTGGATGTTAAGAAGCTGAGATTCACAATAGTTCTGAAATACAGCTCTTCAAAACAACAGCATTTTTTAATCTACTGGTGTGAACCCCCCACACCTCCATTATTTACCTGTCACTATATTTCTACAATCTATTATTCTGAAACCACTTGCCACTTTGAAATCACATTTCTCCCTGAATCACACTCCACACCACACAGAGGACTGGATGACACATGCAGGAGGCACCTGTGGACCTTGCCAACTCATGGCTGCCACAACTGATTTAACAATTCACTGGCAAATTTGTCCTTGCAAGTTTGAAACACATTTTGCATTTTATAAACTAAACATCAATTATTTAATTGTACAAAACTATGCCCAAATATTTAGGTTTAGTTTTCTTTTAATTTGCAAAAGGGACAAGATACTGCTGCAAATGTGTAATGTGTGTTGAGCTACATACAATGCCATGATCCACTTATTATTATTATTATTAGTTCATGTGCACACTTTTAACTAAAATCTTCCATGGTCTAAATCATGTACTCTTTCCTGCACTGCTCTGTAAATCCCATAGTCTAAAAGTGGTCAAGGAAGAGAACAGCTGGTCAGGGCAGTCAAAAACTTTAGTAGGAATGGAAGTGGGAGGAGGGAAGCAGCAGCATATCTATTCTCTTTCTTAACCCCTAAAGAAGAAGGTCAGATAAGAAGTCACGTACACACTCTTCATTCTTATGGCAGGCTGTTCATAAGCAGCACTCCTTGTCTTATAAAATTAAAGAAAGGGACACTGAAGTGATTTTTCGGTTACAGCCAGAAGCCAGACCACATGGGTGCTGAAAGATATCTTTCCAAGGGTTACACAACACGAGATTTTAAAAATGTTCACACATGTGTGTGCACATTTATAAAATCTCTATCATGTAACCCATGGAAAGATCTGCCTATATTTTTGGATTCTCTTAAGGATCATGACTATAGGGACTTATCATATTGAGTCTTAGCACTTCAAAACTAATCATTACACTACTGCTTGTGGGTCATATCTTGATTACTTTAGGGGTAAATTGTTAGGTAAGAGCCAGAGGAGTGTAGTGGTTTGAGTGTTGGACTATGACTCTGGAGACCAGGGTTCAATTCTCTGCTCGACCATGGAAACCCACTGGATGACCTTGGGTAAGTCACACACTCTCAGCCCCAGGAAAACCTATGATAGCCATAGGGCTGCCATAAGCTGAAAATGATCTGAAGGCACAAAACAACAGAACAACAATTTGTTGGGGTCTGCATGCCAGAGCTGGTGGAGCCACTAGCTAGCTGCAGATGTGGTCACCCCTCTTCTCTTTTTTCACCACTCCTTCCCATCTCCTTCTCCCTCTCTTTCTCTACAACTAGTTGACTACTGAGCAAGGGACAGATTGCTTCTGCCAGAGATAATCACAGAGAGGAACCCTTTAAAATGCAAAGTCTCTGAGGCCACAGTTTTACACGGTGTTGCACTATTTTGATAAGATGCAAGCTCATGTATGGGCTTCTATGTAAAATTCTCCTGCGTTTGGTTAAAATTTCTGAAAAGTTACACCAATATAACTGAGTATTAGTTGATTTGGTTACAGCATGATTGGTGCTCAGCATTATTCAATTTACTTTCTTCAAAAATTTGGGAGGTTAATGTACAGGCAAACTATGATTTACTTTCTCTTTCTCTCTATTTACAAGTAGTTTTATAAAACCATACATATCACAGAGCTAGTAACTGCAAGAGTTGTCAAGTATGACCATATTACCATGCTTACATGAGTTTTATCCAAAATATTTTAACTGAAATATTATTCATACATTGTAGCCATCCAAACTGCTCTGTTTTAACTAATAATTATTTACGGCAAACAAAAACACATTTTTAGACTTAAAAAGAAAATCATTTTTCAATTGAGAATGACTTACAAGCTGCTCAGACTTCACACCAAAAAGCTGGATGGTTTTTGCCACATTTTTTGATACTGCTAAGCTGAGGTTTGGATCCACAGCAGCTACATTCAGCTCACTAGAAATAAAAGTAAATCACCGATTTTATAATATCACTTTAGCCCACAGAACTGAGAAAGAACATCTTTGCATCCACACTCCTTTATTTTACACATACACATACACCACTTTTTTCCTAATGTGGGATCACTGCAGAAGTTAAAACAACACAGCTTTTGTGGATTTTCTATTTTGTTGTATTTTTTAGCTTTAAAATATTTTACATTATAAAAAAGTTATAAATATAAATATATGATCAATTAAATTAACAGCAGTTAACAACATAGCCATTAAAAAAACTGCACATATAAATAATACAGCACATTATGAAAGCCCTTTTCCCTTGTGTAAACTGTTGTCAAGACTTGTTGAATCACAATCTATGATAGGATAGTGAGTGAAATCATTCTAACCTTTCTAGGAAGGGAATTCCAGATCTAGAGAGCAGCCATCAGAAAGGCTCTCCTGTGTTCCACCAGATATAATGAATTTAAGCTCTCTAATCTTGTAGACAGAGCCAGCATGGTGTAGTGGTTTGAGCACTGGACTGTGACTCTGGAAATCAGAGTTTGATTTTCTGCTCAGTCAGGAAAATGATTGGGTGACCCTGGGCAAGTCACACCCTCTCAACTCCAGAAAAACCTGTGGCATGGTAGCCTTAAGGCTACCATAAGTTGGAAATGACTTGAAGGCACACAGCAACAGGTCTTGTGGGCAGTTAAATGCAATTCGTACCATTACTTTTTCTGCACAGAAGTAACCAGGTACTGCAGGGCAAGCAATGACAGCCCCCACACAAGCCCCCCCATATCCCTTCTCAAGGCTCTTTTTTTTGTCCCCATGTGGCTTATTTTGAAGGGAAATGTTGAGATTACTTCCCGCGATAGCAACAGCAAATATGGCAGTGTGGCTGCAGTGTAAGGTGTTGCCCCAGTGAGTCTGGGTGGTGAGGAATGGGGAATGCACTGTATACAGTATAATGTACTGAATTCACATGCCTGTTTCTGATATCACAGCTGAAGAAAAGCCTCTGTTGCTTTGTAAAATAAAATGTAGGATGTGAGCTCCAGTTTAACTCTGCTGTTTATTGCTTTTATACTTAATGAACAATGAATCATTTAGCAATACTGAACTTTGATTTCCAAAATTATAACTTAAGCAGGGGAGAGGCAAAATGATGTTATACGTTAAGTGTTGAAATTTATTACATTCACTTACCTTGCAATGGTTTTAATGATGCTGTCAAGTTCATCAGTTGAAGGAGGACTGCGACCTCCAGGGGGAAAGACAAGGTTGATGGGGTCAAAGAGTCGGGACAATGACTTTGACAAGTAGGCAGCTTCATAGGGTTGCAAAGAGTCTTTCAGGGCTATTTCTGGACTGGAGAATGGAGCCAATTGGTTACAAGGAAAGATTTTTATTTCTCTTTTTTAATATAATAAAATATTAACTAATCCTTTGGAGGCTGAACCACATCTTCCCAATATTTGAAGAGTTTTAAAGCTCTACCAGAACCTTATCTACAACCACTCTTGCTTTCAAGGCTTGCAGATTGATTAAGGCCATTTTTAGTGGCATAGTATACAATAGTATATTTGACACAAAATTCAGAGCTTATAAAATGCCAATTCCTGCAATGAGCAGAACTATTTACAAAGACCTTAACCCCAAAATGAAGAAACCTGGTATTTCTCCTGCCAAGCTTCTTTTAGTACAATTTATATAAGCCACAGACAGCATGCCAATGGTCAGGACCTTGTAGTCCAAAACATCTGAAGGATGGTAAATTGCCCTAATCAGTACATATATGTCTGCTACTAAGGAATCAATTCATCCCTTCACAGAATAATTCAAATTTCATCAAGTTTTCCAATTAAATTAGACTTGAAATTAAGAAAGAGATTTCTTAAATTAAAATTAAATTAAAAAGAATTACTGAAACGACTCACTTCCCAATGTAGGTTATTCATTCCAGCTTTCAACTCAGAAGGAAACCCATTAACCCATTACCAACACAACCACAAAAATCCTACAACCAACTGCAAGACCTATCCAATATTTTCCTTGGATCTCCAAGCCTGTATGCTTGTTATACTAGAGGACAGAATGCAAAAGAACACAAGAATTTCTGTTAGAATTATCCTGCATATTCTTATTTTCCATTGGCTCTGATAGTCACAAAGGTCTCATGCACCTTCCTTCTTTTAGTCTTTCCTTGGATTTGTTTACCCTTGGACTGAGATCAAAGAATGTCAGTGCTGGGTCAGATATGTTATGCTCTTAGAGAACTGGATAGAAATGCAGGTTTTAAAAGATTCTACTTTGGAAAGGCTTTCTCTGACTCAGTATGGAAACTCCAGCCAAAGATCACATCAGAGAAGTCCCACTAATTCAAAAACTCATGCAAAATGTATCCCACAAGCCACAAAGGCAGAAGTACAAAAACACATTTAGCATTAAAAAAAAATCTGTTAAAATTTATGGCCTTTATAGTACATACCTGTGGGACTAGATTCAATAAGTTTGTTGAACAGCAAGATTTGTACAAAAAAATAAGAACTTTATGCTATAGAAAATGCCTCAGTGTGTAGAATCATATAACAAACTGTCCTTTATTAAAACACTGAAACAAAATACCTTGTTATTGCAGGGAGCAGGGAAATTCTGGAATCTGGAATTTTCTTATGACACATATATATACACACATACATTATAATGACACTAACTCCGCACATACTCATAATCTTGTTTCTTTTGCATGAATATATCTTGTGCATCATCTTCAATCTGTTGAAGCTCAGCAAAGTGTTCTGCACTCCCATTTGTAATAAAATTTCTTTGAATATTTTCACTGTATTGCTGAAGTCGCTTCCACAAATCATTATATAGTCTTAATAATTTAGGGTATTCGCCTTCAAAAGCTTGCTTCAAAAACATGGAAGCTACAAGAGAAGTAACACAGTAATCAAAGGTATTACTTTTAATAAACTACACTGGGAGGCTGTGAATGTTACTAGAAAGACATTTAAAAAGACAGATGCATTCATGTAATTTTGTCATAACATGTCATTTGACCCCAAGCAGAAAAATAAGAGCCAGTGTGTTTGAATGTTGCACTAGGACTCTGGAGAATGGGGTTCAAATCCTGGCTCAACCATGGTAACCCACTGAGTGACCGTGAGAAAGCCACACTTTCTCACACTCAGAGGATGGCCATGCCAAACCTCCTATGAACAAATCTTTTCAAGGAAACCCCATGACAGGGTCACCTTAGGGTTGCCATAAATCAGAAATAACTTGAAGGCACACAACAACAAAGAGAACTTATACAATTGGAACACAACACTCCTGTGAGATTCCATTACATCAAAATCTAGGGATGTTCTGATGTTCTGCAGTCTTACATTACTGGCATGTCCCTTGCAACTGCAGGGCATATATATGACAGTATTAGGAAGTCACTCACTGTAAACTAGCTTCTTGATCACATGGTTTCTAAGCAACTAAAAAACAGTTGTTTCTAAAAAGGGTGACTAGATAGTTGAAACTACAAGTTTGGCTGTACAGATGCTATTTATTTGCATGCATCATGGTAAAATATTAATAAATTCAAATAAGAAAAAGCATTGTTTGTGTGGACTGAACTTTGTATAATTAGAAAAACAATTATATATAACCTCAGAGATTCTATAATTAATCATATTATACAGCTCTTCACAGCATGAAGATTCAAAATATGTGCAGAGATCATAATTTTATTTATCAGGGATATTTTTGCATCCCTATAAATTGCTGAAGAGATTATGTGTGTGTTGTGAGGCTCAGTGGGAAGAGAAAGGAGAGGCTTCAGGGTTTGTTTGTTTTTTAATAATTTTTTTAGCTTTTTTTAAAATTCTTTTACAATTTTCTTTAAAAATCACATATCTTACTGAACTTCCAGTTTAACCCCATTAAACTATGCACATGTAAATACATTTATGTTGTCTGGATGATATTGTAATTTAAAGGTATAGTTTTAATTTTGCAAGTTGTTTATGTCACAACTATTACCATTACATTCAGTGATACATGGGGCTTATGAGTAACACTAAGACAAAAAACATTACTAAGGATTCTGCAAGGTGTGATATGGGAGGAGGTCAATAGTAGGGTGACACCATGAGTTACTGCAATGGGTGATGTCAACTAGGCATCCTTCTACCTCAGGCTAAAAACAGGATTTTATAAATATACAGAGGGTTTTATTAGTCAAACTGTCTGACTTTAAAGAGGCCTTTTAAACTGTGAAGGTACAGGTTTTTTCCTCTATTATTTTTCTTTATTATTTATTGGTTGACATTTGAAAAAAAATATCTAAATCCACCTGCTTTTTGTGGTTTTCACTTGCTTTATTAGTTTTATTTTTAGCTGCCTTAAGTCACATTAGTGGGCTGATTTTTCAAGATGAAATCCCACTTATACCTGTACATACAGGATAAGGACCAAACAATAGTTTAGTGCAACTAAACCCATCAACTCCATACTGCCATTATTTGGTCACTGCAGGGAATTTTTTCACAACTGGTAGCAAGACTATTTATATGATTGTGAAGAATCCAATTTCCTCAAGATAGATTTCTCTTGTGGGAAATGGCATTTTCTAGCACATTGCAGTGTTTCACTGCTGCAATTTCTCTTCCTAGCTGATATCACTGCCAGCACTATGTAGACAATGGTTATATGTACGTCATGAACATGTAGACTGTTCTGACCACCAATATAATTTTCCTCCACCAGTATTACTTTGTAAAAGGTCTTTAAAATCATTAAGTAAGTGAACAGAAAAGGGCACCATACACCAGGATAATGACCTCCTCCTTCCTCATCACCAGCCTACAGACATCCTCTTTTTGCTATGTCCTTTAATTCTGTTTTTGAAAGTTATGCGTTTGGCCATATCAACTCCGCAGCACATCTCTTCCCTCCAGATTAGAAAAAAATGCCTTTTTCTTTTTCTTTTCCAAGATTTAACACTGCCTGTCCGATTGACAAAGCACTTTGAAGTCAGACATCCAAACGTCCTGGGCTGAACAACTAGATACAATGCTAAAAAGGGAATGCACACCAAGGGGTGTGTATGCTCCATATTGTTATTTTATAGCAGATAGCTACTGGAAGGAAAGGAGAGGGGGAAAGACAGTTTGACTCTTTTGTATGGTGTAGATAAATTAGTACAGTTTCTTTTGCCACTCACTCTGTTCCTAGTGCTATGGAAAATATCTAAACCCTTCAAAGTTCAAATGAATTACAGCAGTGAAAACTGTTCAAGTCACTTGCATAGCTACTGTTTTTTTCTGAAACCTGGGTTCTGGGACTCCTAAGATGAGATGAAAGTTGATTACCTCAACACAACCCATCCTGGAATGGCTTTCTGAAGAAAGTTACCACCCCAATTAGCCAGTCCCTTAAAGAGGTGCACTCATCTTGGAAAGAAAAAGCATGTGGCTAATCTATTTTAGGTCCCATTTTTGCCCCCAAATCACACAAAATGCCCCAATAGTGTGAAAACACATGAAAATAGCCCCTACAAGTACTCTAAATTCTATACAGTGCGCCCGCATCATATGTGGGCACACTATACATGGCTTTCAGCTTAAATTGAAGCCGTGCAGCAAAATAATGAATGGTGCGTGTGCCCGTGGCATGCTCTCTCTCCTGCGCTGTGAGGATGAGCCCCATTATATTCAAGGGGGCTCCAACATACATTCTCAGAGTACTAGTGTGTATGATGGCTGTATGCACAGAGGTTAGATTTTGAAACCATATTTATACTTTAAAACTACCCCTAGGCGATGGGCTATCTGCCAGGTAACAAAGGATGAATTATTTGTCCCAGGGGGATTCCAGACTAGTTGATGCCTTTAATTTTACAGCAATTGGATCGAGATAGTCCTCAGATGGATGGACAGGGAAGTCTGGCTGGAGACACAACAAAATTTAGGAAGGCTTACTGCTCTGGGTGTGAAGAGATCCTTTGTCTGAAGTTGCAAGAGGAAATGAAGATTACTGGGGGAAGGAAGGAGCACTTTGGATTTGATGGTTTTGTTTACCTGGATGTCCACATGCCTTGTGGGAAATGATCCTTTTTTCCTGGGAACCTGACCAAGCATTCCTGAAAAGTTATCGATCACTCAAAAACATGCTATCTCCAGATATGAACTATAAAAATATGAGGACACCAAAACACAGCACAGGTATGCAGGGGTGTTTAACACAGTAGCCAGTACCACCACTTTGAATGGAACTGTCCTAGCTCATAATGGATGCAAGTAGTGTTGGGATGGTGGTGGTGGTTTTTATAAAAAATTTAAAAATTCAGGATATCTGCAGAAGATACAATAATCATTGAAGCTAAATTATATACTTACAGTCAGTTGCTTTCTGAAACTGAGAGGCAAGAGTCTGTGTCACTGCTGTCCAAAATATGTACAAAATGTCTGACTGACCATCCTGGAAGAAAAAGAACACAAAAGAAACATTAAAAATATGCCTCAAATTTATAACTAGGAGCATTCTATTCGTTATAGTGTCTATTCTATTATCACAAAAAAATCTGAACGTTGCAGTTGAAAGAATATTTAGTGCAAAACTGAACATTTTTCCTACCAACTACCATGAGTAAAGAATTCAATTAAAAAATTCTTTTCAAATATTACTGTTTTTATTGATAAGAAGGTCCTTTCTTAATGGCAGGGAGTTTCAAAAACATGGTAACACTTTCGCAGCCTGAAGTGATACTCTACTTCACAACACCATTCCGCCTTATGTATATAGCAAAGTTGCATGTGTACACTACATGTGTACATCACACTTAAGTTGGAGGTAATTAAGAGAACTATGAAGCACAGTCATTGAAAAACACTCCAGTTCGTTTTAGATGAATTATTGTTCTGTTATGCAGTAATTCTTTCCCCCTTTCTAGGATTCTTAGGCTAGAATCCTATCCAAAATGCTGCTTACATTATTTCAGTAACTGTTAGGTACCTCCCAAGTGTGAGATGTTTCACAGCCTGAGTTTCCAATTTGTCTTTACTTATTTTTCATAACTGAGTATAATTATTAACTATAATTTGTTTGCTTTACTCAACAGGAAGCAGTTCATGCCCTGGAGGAAGCAGTGATAATGAAAGAATGAGGGAGAATGCAATATGGTTAGGCAGGATATTAAAAAATACAGTATTAATCTGGGAGGTCAGACAAAAAGAAAACAGATAGCTTACATTCATCTGTACTACAGAAATAATCCAGTTTGACACTCTTTAACTGCCATGGCTCAATGCTGTGGAATTATGGGATTTCTGGTTTTGTGAGACTTTCAGCCATCTCTGTCTGAGAGCTCTGGTGCCAGACAAACTATAATTCCTGGAATTCCATAGCATTGAGCCACTGCAGTTAAAGTGATGTCAAATTGGATTATTTCTGCAGTGCAGATACAGCCTCAGTTGTGAAACATTGAGGTAAACTGCTTGTATTGTTTAACTGTTTTTTTAAAAGCTCTTTCTGAAGTGTATGTTTTAAATTGTTTTAATATGGTTAATAATTTAATTCTGCTTTAATTTTGAATTTTTATGTTTTTCATTATGTTGTAATCAATTTAATTTGTAGGTCACCTTGAGTTATACCTAAGTGAAAAGGTGGGTTATAAAGATCATCATCATCTTCATCATCATTAAAGAGATGGCAAGAGCCAGGAGCAACAGTAGGTGATGATGTTTTATTGAAGCAGTGACAATGGCCACAGCGCAGAACTTACTTACTTAAGCAATGGAATTACACCTTTCTGTAACTCAAGGTAGCATACAATAAAATTACAAAAATGACACCTTCAATAGTAAAGCATTAATGTTTCGAACTTGTTAAACATAAAATTTAATAAAAATTAAAAATAAAGAAACAGTAAAGCATCAACAATAAAAACTGATAGACAACGAGCTATTCATCACTCAGTCTATTTATACCACTGAAGGCTGAGTGAACAAACCTGGTGAGGTGTTCCACAATAAAATATAAAAACAAAAATCAAGTAGAAACAAGGCTCAGAGGCACAGTCTCTTTTAGTAGCTATGTCCTTCCAAGGATTCAGACAAATCTACCCGTATCATACTCAACATAGAGAGGGGTGACATTACTTTGCCTCAAAGAACAAACAATTTCAAGGACTTCTGCTAGACTGACTACTAGTCAAACATTAAAAAGAGCCTGTTACGATACAGGAAGACAATAGTGCTTTCTTCAGTCTGTTTCTTACAGCTTTTCTGGCATATAGCCTTAAAGAGACACTAGGTTTAAGATATTAAATAAATTATTAAATTAACTTGAAAGCCAAGAAAGAATGGCAAAGAAAGTTGAATTATATAAACCAAATAGGAGGGGAGAAAGCCCACTGTGTAATGCTTTTTTTTTGAAGTCGAGCAAGAGAGAGATTATCATCTTGTAGTACAATCCTCTATAGTAGAAGCTAGTAACAAGATGAGTAATGGACTGCATCCGATTATCTTTTCAGCTCTGTGACAATCTTTTCAATCAAATTCCTACTCTTAAAAGCAATACAACAAGAAGGGAAGACTCCTCTCAGGCATTTTACTCCCAATTAATGTATTTTAAGTACATTTCATGCTTATTTTAGTGCTCTTTCTTTCTCTGAGCAAACCGAGTTCTCAGCAACATTAATAAAGACAGGCACATGGAGTTGGAGTATATACCTTTTATCTGATTTTTGTACACTTTTGTATGGCCAACCATGCTCTCTTCTTGAAATATTTTACAACTCAGATGTTGCTGCTTTTGAGGTCCAAGCAGCCAAGGCCCCTGCTCCCTTTTGCCAGGTAAAGAATCCCAGTTAAGATGTTCTGAGCTACTTCAGTGCATGAAAAGGCTATTCAGGTTAGTTTGGAATTGCTAACCGAATTACACTTGGTTGTACAGTTATCCTTCAGCTTGCTTTTTTTTAGCATCCAGTGCTAGTTCACTTGAGATGTTACAAACATTTTATTATTTAATCCATTTTGTATAGGAAAAATTCAGACCAATGAATAGTACTTTGCTGCACGTGGCATCATGTACACACACATATTTTTTTCTATGAATAAATCTATATTTTGTAGCTCATGCACATATTCAGGTCTTTGAACAAGATAAATTGTTTTTAACATGACATTGCCTGATGGTGTATAGTAGTGGATTGCTCCAAGACTACAGCACTATCTATTTAGATTTTCAACCTGTTACAAACCTTCTTGCCTGTTTAATATCCTGCCTTTCTCTCAATATGGGATCTAAGACATTTCACAGTATAGAGCAAAATACAGCTAAAATCAATCTTTTAAAAACACTTTAATTTAATTTAATCCGGACAAGACAGAGGTGCTCTTGGTTAAATGAAAGGCAGATCAGGGAATAGGGATTCAATCTGTGTGAGCTGGGGTTACACTCCCCCTGAAGATGCAGGTGTGCAGTCTGGATGTGTTCCTAGACTCATCTTTGAACCTGAAGGCCTAGGTTTCTGTGGTGAAGAGAAGTGCTTTTGCACATTTAAAGCTTGAGTTTTAACTGTACTATTCCTTGAGATGTCAGATCTAGACATGATGGTACATGCCTTAGTCTATTTGGACTATTGTAACACCCTCTACATGGGGCTGCCTTTGATGACTGTTCTGAAACTTCAGCTAGTTTAAAGAGTGGCACCCAAATATTAATTGGGGCAGATTGTGGTGACTGCACTGCTCCCCGGTTACAACAAGTTCAGTTTGTTTCTGAGTCTGAGACGTAATTCTGCTTTACAGAGTAAACCAGATGTAATTGGAACAAGGTTTTAAACGTTAAAGTTACATAATCTTTCTGCATTTTAAGATTTGATTTGGGTGATTCTGCACAATACATTTCAAGCTAGAGGTTCCAAATAAACCAGACACATTGCATTTCCAGCATGCATTATATCACATCCATTCGCAGTTGCACAGATCAACAATAGACTCCAAATTTAGCTTATGGCTGCCTAGTCACAGGATTATAAGATTATTCCTGAAGGCAAGAACTGCTGGTAGTGACAGAACTGTGAACCTACTTGTTCACATTAATCTATCTTAAAGCTAGTGCTCCAAAATATAACTCAGTGTTCTAGTCCCTTAATATCAAAGAACCAATGAATTCCTCAGAATGAGGCAAACCTTACTATACCATGTAATGCGTTCTAACAACAAATGGCACCGCAGCTGGACTCTGTATATGCCATTTCAAATTATTCATCAATAAAACAGAAGATGTAGAGTATTTTTAGACAAAACATACTTATTCACTCATTTGAAAGGAGCTTGCTGCCTGTGATACAGATGCACAGACACACACTGCTGTCTTCTACAATTTGTATTTGAAAAATAAAGCATTTATGGGTGATGTTTCCACCTTTTTATACACAGCTGACTTAATGGAGCAATGGGACACGGTCAAGTCAAGTGACAGTACAGATGTCTCACTGTGGTTTCTTCTCAACAATATGGTGTTCTGTCTTAGTCTGTACCACACAGTGTCCAACTCATTTTGTCCTGTGGCTCACCTCTACGGTTCCTGATCCTAGAAGACACCAAGACACCTGAACAGCTAGTGAGATTTGAAATGCTATCTGCCTTTCTGCAATAGCATTACCTGCCTTTCACTGTGGCAAAAAATGAACCTACAGCATTGGAGCGAGCAGCATTTGAATACATTATAACCAAACTCTTTAATCAGTGGTGGGTGACGAACTTTGTCACAGGAAGCAGGAGAGGTTTAACTGATGAAGCAAGGATAATTGACAGAAGAGAGCCAGCTATTTAGCATGATGTTTACAGTACTATAGCTTGCTCCAAAGTAGGAGAATAATCAATAGTGTTCTACTGCTTAACCAAAAAGAATCATGGAGAGCTTCTCTAACTCTTTCCAGACAACAGTGTATCCTCTCTCCCCGTCACCTGTATTCACATGTATTCAACAGGTATTCAAGTACAGTAGACACTACCAGGACAGGAACAGATGACATACCAATAGAACTACTGCAGTGCACAGACAGAATCAATTTTAGTTATAACTAAAATCTGCAAAAAAGACAGACAACTACTACAACAACCAATGCAAAGAAATAGAAACAACAAAAACAACAACAAAAATAAAAACTAGAGATGTCTTCCAGAATATCCAGGAAATCAAAGGGAAGTTCAAACCAAGGACCGGCACACTCCATGACAATAAAATCAACATAATTCAAGACCAGGAAAGAATAAAAAGACGCTGGAGGCAGTACACAGAAGAGCTATACCAAAGAGATGGGGGGGGGGGATGAAGGATGCCTGGAATGAAGAAGAATCCTAATTCTAAAAAGTGAGGAAGAAACTGCAATAAGAGAAATGGGGAAAAATAAATCACCAGAAACAGATGGCATTCCAGTTGAAATACTACAATCCACACTGAGAGAATCAACATTAATACTAACCAATATACGCCAACAGAAATGGAAAACAAAATGATGGCCAACAGATTGGAAGCGATCAATATATATCCCCATACACACAAAAAGGAGATACAAAAGACTGCAGCAAGTATAGGACCATATCACTAATCTCACATGTAAGCAAAGTGATGCTCAAAATTCTGCAACACAGACTTCAACCATACATGGAAAGAGAACTCCCACAGGTGCAGGCAGAGTTCAGAGAAGGCAGAGGCACTAAAGACCAGATCCCAAACCTATGAGTGAAACAAGGAATTCCAAAAGAAAATCAGTACTGGATCCCCCCGCAGATACCAAAATCCATGGATGCTCAAGCCCCACTGTCCTCAATGATAGTGTGGTCACCATTGGTGACAATGGGACTTTGCCGCCTCCCCCCCCAAAGCATATGTTGCCACAGTGGGCAGCTGCGTCTCTTCCTCCCTCCTCCTCCTCTTATCCTCCCTGTCACTGCTACTGTTCTTCCACGTCTTTCCTCCTCTTCCTTGCTTCTCCTCCTTCCTCCTTCTCCTCTTCCCTCATTGCTGCCGCCATCTCTTCGTTCTCCTCGTTCTCTTCCTTTCTCCCTCCTCCTCCTCTTCTTCCTCCGGCTCTTCCCTCACTGCCGCCACTGCCACTGCTCTTCATCCTCTCTCCTCTTCCTTCTCCTCTTCTCCCTGCTACCTCTGCTCTTCCTCCTCTTCCTTCCTCCTCCTCCCCCTCGTAGCCTATCAAAGGCAGGCACACACAGCTAGAGGAGGATCAGCTAGAGTACAATCCTATTTCCCTCACGTCAAGCTTTGTTGCATTGGCTACTGTAGACATGTTGCTACAATCCTATACTGAAAGTACGTGTTTTTCCAGCTGTATTTCACCATTCCCCCAATGCTGATGTGCTGCTAAAAAAAAACCTTGCAGCTAGCAGAGGACAAGGAAGAAAAAGGGAGGTTGGGAGATGTAAAAAGACTTAGTGGTTGTACAGATAGCCCTGAAGGGGCATCCCCCAGCTGCCCCTTTTACAGCCAGATTGGGCTGCAGCAACCGCATGCCGTGGCCCCGATCTGGCCTTTCCAGGGCGTGATAGCTGCAGCGCCATGGCTTTACGTCGCTCGTTCAGCACTGCTCCATGCATACATAGCACTAGAGGAGTTCTATGCTGCCATGTGCCATGGTGCCACGCCAGCCTGAGGGCAGAGGTGGGGTGTGCGTAGTGTAGACAGTACTCCCCGACTCTGCCCCCAACCCGACTGGTTTGCACAGGACTTCTGTCAAAAGTAACGTCTTTGTCAGACGCTTTGTTGGCTGAGGTATTCCTGAGAGATAAAATCAGTGTGGTGCACCAGTTTGAGTGCTAGACTATGACTTTGAAGATCATGGTTCAAATTCTGCTTGACATGGAAACCTACTGGCTACCCTTGAAAATGTTACACTCTCTCAGCCTGAGAGAAAGGCAAATGCAACCCCTCCCTGAACAAAAAAAGTGTGATAGTTTCACCTTAGTATTGGCATAAGTCGGAACAACTTGTAGGCACACAACAACAATATCTGCATCAGATAAGTGGTTATGTGAGGAAAACAGTGCTATTTATATATGAAAAATACAAAGACCCATGATGACCCATAATGACACAGATTCCAGTCACTTTCCTGCAACACAGCCAGCATCCCACATGATACTGCTTTTTCATATTTTAGTAAGTCGAAAATGTGAAAAAACTACTGTCAGAATCCTTTGAAATGTAAAGCTATAGAGAGAATGTGATTATGCAGGCATTTGCTGCAGTTTTCCAAAACAAACCTCTGAATAATAATGAGGACTATATTCTTTTCTAATCAAGAGCCCAAAAGACAGTTTTGAGAAAACCATGCTGAAGTCAGAATGTCTTTGCAGTAGCCCCTAACTGTTTTTAAGTCATAATCCAGGATTGTAAAAAAATAAATTAATTAATGTTTCTGTACTACAGGCCCTCCTGGGACTGAACTAAGCAAGATCCATACACACTATTTCTATAGCAACGAAACTGCCAAATGTTAGACTATGAACAAAAGCTACCGTTTTTGGTAGAAAAAAAATCAGTACAGAAATATACAAGCTCTCAAGCCCCCTGATATCTCTCTGTGGTGTTCTGAATCAGACTTTTGAACAATAACCACTTCAATATTCCTGATGTCGTCTATACGACATATTTAAGAGGTCGCACCCCAACAAACACCATCACAATTCCTATTGTTTAAAAATTCAGTTTTGTTCCACTGCTAAGCATAATAGAGAGCCTGATCAGTTTACACTCACAATGTAAGGCCCTCTGGGCTTTCTAAGGCAGTGTAAAATTTAAAGTAGGCATTTCTTACATAACAACAAAGAACACACAATGTACTTTTTAAAAAGTACAGTCAGCCATCCACTCTTGCGGGCTGTTCATCCCAGTCCACCTCCTCTCAATCTCCTGTCCTTCCAAAAGACCCAGCCAGGTGTTAAACCATTTTCCAGTCCATCAACCTATGCAACTGATTCAAGAGGGGAAACTATTTTTGTATGGCATCCATGTGTAAAATATGTCCTATATAATATGACAAAATTAGTAATCCTCAAAACAACTGACAACAGAGATCAATGTATATAAAAAGAAAATAATTAGCCAGAGCTGACACCAGAGGAGTATGACTATAGAATTTTTGCCATGTTTCCAACTATTCTACTCCTTGGTCAAATATAGCCTACAAACACACCAATGTTAACAACAGGAACTTTAGATTTGTGCTACTCAAGCAGTAGTTTTCTATGCAAAGGGATAATAATAATAATAATTTATTTATATTCCGCCTTTTCACGGCAGAATCAAGACGGATTACAACAGAAACAATAATCTTATAGCACCTTTGAGGGTAACTGAAAGAAACAAGCAGATAGCATGCGCTTTTGTAGACTTGAATCTACTTCCTCAGAGGCATGAAAATAGGCTCTATAGTCTATGAAAGGTCATACTACCTGCTTCTTTCTTTCAGTTAGTCTCAAAGGTGCTACAAAATCCCTTTGCATACTGATTTTTCAGACTAAAACGCCTATGCCTTTGAGTAGTTTTCTATGTCAGACAAAAAAATCTCTTAAGAAACCAAAGACAGTTTATGGCATGAGAGTTAATTGTGAGCAAAAAACTGAAAGACAACTACCAGGAATTTGGGGCACATCTCAAATACAGTTAAACCCAGGCCTGTGTTTATTTTCTTTGCAGAGTAATTATGCATCACATCAGTTGTGGTGATACTGACACATACAAGGTGAAAGATGAACAGTTTTACTTGATACAAGTGAAGTGAGAGGGGAAGTATATGGTGGAAGAAAGCACTGAGAAAAAACCTGATCAATATTACTTCCACTGCTGATGGAGAGAAACTGAAGGGAGAGTAGTTTTGGCAGGTTAAGCTACATGTGTTGTGGGGAGGGGGCAGGATTCCTTTCATGCTATTCAGTTCTAGAACCTTCTGCTTGTGGTCTCTGAGCAGGTGCAAAACCCATCTGTGTGAGGTGCAGAGACCACAAGGTTGGCTTGTAACTTCTAGCTAATTGTCAGGTTTGAACAATAGTGCAAATTATGGTTAAATCAGAAGTAAAAGCTTCTTATCTCCACATTGTAGGTAGAGGAAGCATGCAAAGCACATTTGTTTACATTAAACTATTGTTTAGGTACTGTTGCATCTGAATAAGGTAACAAAAAAACATATAAGATTGTGTGTTTTTCCAACCAGGCATTCCATTCTTAAAGGCCTCATTTTCCATAAAGCCAAGTCCACAGTGTTTCCCAGGATGAGACTTGCGTTTCAAGTCACCAAGGAGACAGACAAGACATCTAAAGTGAATCTGCTGCAGCTGTTGCAAAAGACGACTACAATGATAATGCTGACCTTACTAAGAGTAATTAGCAAACAGAATGTAAAATGCAGGGTTCGTATTCTTGTCTGCTCAAACTGCTCTTTAAAATGGGCAACTTTTACTATGTTGTACTGTTAACTGAGCTTAATAATAGGGGCACAAAGAACTAACTTTCATTTCCTAGATAGTTTATATAAACTGGGGAGAGGGGGGAATAGAATTACACAAGAAATTGCTTTGCCTTTTGATTAATATTGGAACTTCCATGTTCTTGTTGCAAAATTATCAGCATATTTATAACTGCTGGCAGCAGCATCAACTGTTCCTGCACTCCCATATGGCTATCATAATTGCTCAACAGACACTGAGAGTACACAGGCATTTCTGAATTACAATAGTTTGTCAGGCAGTTACAAAGGTCCTACTTGTGACAGAGAACAAGAGAACAATTTTTAGTTTTTTTATCAGTAACAGGAGAAGGAATTTTTTCATTTGCACCACAGCAATGTCATTGATAGTCTTGGAATGAACTCACCACATGTGTACTGGCATTATGTTAAGAACTATATAAACATCATTTAGGGTTAAAAATAAAACTGCTCTACACTGAACATGCAGAAAAATATGCACTGGACGGGACAGGGATTGTTCCAAAAATGCCAAGGATTCATGCTTAAGATTCAAGTTGAATCTTCCTTATCTGAAATGCTTGGGACCAGAGGTGTTTTGGTTCTGGAATATTTGCATATACATAATGAGATCTTTTGGAGATGAAATCAAGTTTATAAACATGAAATTCATTTATGTTTCTTATATATTTTATACACATAGCCTGAAGGTCATTTTATTTATTTATTTCCACTCTAGTAATCCTCAAAGAAATGTAGTTTTAATAAAGTTCACATGAAGATATGATTCGACCTAATAGACCACCTCCCTCCCACACTGTATCTTCAGATCCTTTTAGCTGGAGAAAGCAACGAGTGATCTTTGAGCCTTCTGTAGGAAAAATATGTGCTATACCATTGAGGTATCACAACTCCTTGTTTGCCTATACTGTATGTCAAAACTAATCTATGAGGCATGAACAGAGGTATTCTTTATGTCTATCTTTCAACTCTGGATTTCCACGCTCTGGAGACTACTCCAAAGGCCCTATCTTCTAAAGGCTGTATAGGACTTGATTAAATTGATACATGGCAGCAAGGATGAAAAGAATATTAACAATTATTCATTCCCTGGCTGAAAAAAGAGTTTTTTAACAGGCAGGAACATGCATCCAGACCACAGATATTTCTGCACACTTTTCTCCTGGTATTCAATGTTTCAAAGTGTTGTTGCAGAAGAAAAAAACAAAACATTTTTGTGCAAAAAATCCTGTTTTCTGTGAAGATGAATATTTCTTTTCTCACTTTGCAGAGAGAACACTACCACAATATTCATTCTCACATGCAAGGACAGAATAGTCAAGGAATTAAATTTACTTGGTAGCCAGGAAGGAAGACAGGAGGATTACATTAAATCATAAAATAATAGGCTCTAACCCTTTCCACATACTTGTAGATTCACTGTCATGGAAAGGGTTAGTGAGGCAAAGCTTTCCTTTACAAAATTCTTCCTCAACAAAGCCTATTTTTAAAATATTTTTTTCTTAAGCATGCTTTCTACCAATTTATCCAAGACAGATATTAAGTTATCTCACCTAGTATTTCTAACACTCCTGAATAAAATAAGCACTAGTATGACTTACTCCATAAGTGGAGTGGAATGGCACATGGGCTGCACATCAAAACAAAGAATATGGTTTAATTTTAAGATTGCAAACAATGAACATGAGCAGTGTCCGCTCCATGTAAAAAAATTAAAATGTTGGTATCAATAAGCCAGCACAAGGAACTGGGATTTTTTTGCCTTTTCATTCTTCATAAATTTAGAAGTTAAACATGAGGAGAAGGGATTCTCCCTCACACATTATGACACATAAATAGCTGTCTCAGGACTGTCCTTAGTCCCTGAGAAAACTATTAATCAGCTTCTTCTAAATAAAAATATAAAACAATACAAATGAACAGATGATAATAGGTCTTTATATCAAAACAAAAAAAAACCCCTACAACAGACAAAAAACATTAGTAATTGTTTTTCAAAGAGAAAATGGTCCAAACTGACTAGAATCATGCTACATGACATGTGAAAACACATTATCTTAGGAATACATAATAATGATGAGTCAATTCATTCATTTATTCATTCATTCAGTTACAGGGAAAGATAACTAATCATTTCCAAAGACCCATAATGACATTTTATTGTTCTTTCAAATAAACAAACAAAAAAGGGCAATAAGCAATGGCTGAAGCCCAAAAGCCTGCAATGTGTGACTGGAAAGGACCTGGGCACATAGCCAAGGGTTTGCTGACTCTTCTTAGGCTGCAATTGCTTATACTGGAGAGGGTTCCCCATCTCCAGGATGAGTCTGCTGTTAGAGAGCAAATAAACTTAGTACAATGACAGGCAACCTCACCTTACTTTCAATCCAAGCCAAAGGGGAAGAAGACCCAATTTGAATGTGACACAAGGCAAGAAAGAATTTACGCCATAATGCACTGCACATGCCTCGTATTTTGTTGAAACTGGGTCATCTCACATGCACTCTTGTTAACACTATTAATCTATAGGCCAAGCACAGAATGTATTGGTATGCTAACATTTCAACACAGCAGCCATGGGCCTAGTTTTCAAAGGCACATACTACTTCAAATGGTGAATTGTTCTTGCCCACCAGGTGAATGTTATTGTAATCAATAACTAACCATCAACGTGTTTCTGACAAAGGCCTCTCACCATTGTGTTATTATTTTCATTAAACAACGGATACCTTGAATTTTTAAATAGAAACTACCACCACCCTCTCCTGTAATAAGAGCATTTTGCTAGAAGGATGAGGAGAAAGCATTACCTTTGCTAATTCATCAATGAAGCAAACATGTGTAACAGGATCTCTTTTCTTAGACAGTACTTTCTGCAGATGTTGTACCTGTAGAAAAAAAAGGAAAATGTTCTAAGTCTGACTTATTGGTACATTTTATAGTAGCTCTGAGACAATGTCAAGCCAGAAAGGAGACATTTCATAGAATCATAGAATTGGAAGAGACTTCAAGGGTCATCCAGTCCAACCCCCTGCCATGCAGGAAAATTTAAATGACTGAATACCTGTCCACAAGCAGCACAGATTTGATCCATCAATTTTTCCATATTAGTCCACAGAGATGCTCTAAAGGCTGCAGTATTTCCTGGTGTTGGCATTGCTGCACGCCCAGGACCACCTAAAGGTTTTTAGAGAATATTTTTAACACTCTTTGTTATTTTTAATACGCTTTGCTAAAACACTGTGATTATCCAGGACTTCTCAAACTTGCACAACTGAGAAAGCCTTAAGTCCTTTAGTTCTAACAGTATGCTCTAAACTACAATTAGTTTTAGACTTAAGACTTATACCACTTGAATATATAAAAACAGAATATCGTAAAGCAACTTGTGGGCAACTTGTTGTCTTCCGGACAGTGTTGGACTACAACTACAATAAGCCCTAGTCAGCACACCAATGGTGAGGGGTTCATGGGACTTACAGTCCAAAGCTCCTTTGATATTCCCCATTTTTACTGTAAAACTACCACAGAGTAGAAGGGGAAGCAAACGGGCCTTGGTTCAGTATGGTAAAGTGGACAAAATGTTGGATTTGCACCAAGGAGACTGGGATTTAAACTCTCAGGCAGTGGTGAAGCACACTGGACCATCTTTGGTTTTGGGCAAGTCATTAACCTCATTGGATTAGTATAATATGACCAGAGAACACGAAGGCCCTATCTGGCCTTCTCCTTCCACCAAGTCCTCATCATCTTGCCAAGTCATCATTCATTTTGTTACAGGAGAACATGTATAGAACAAACTACTGGGTTCCAAATCATATGGAGAATATAATAGTATGGCAAAAGCCTCACCATAAACCTTTGCCTCCAGTGTTTAAAAAGCAGTGGGGGTTAGTCAATGTGACTAGTAAATGCATCCAACTTGACTCCACATTGTGGAAGGAATTGGAGTCTCTCTTTCTATCTCAGAAGGACACTCTGAAGACAAAACAAGGTAGCTCCCATTTGCATTCCCTTCAACAGCTTGAAGGAATAGTGAGGATAGCAATGAGGTGAAGACTTCCTTTTCAGACAAGGGTCAGTCACTCTTGGATAAGTCATTTGCATCAGAATATTATAAGAACTTAAGCACTGCCATTTTCAATGAGAGTTAAGCAAGCTTGATATTTCCTGGAGTGCATCCAAAATGTTAGAAGAATGATGTCCTCAAATCCATCAACAATTCACTATTATATTGCATTTAAATACTTTCATAGAAAGGACCTCAAATCCCTATGAAGAAATTTCTCTCATGAAGATTTAATGTGATTTTTTTAAGCAGGGCAAGATTATAAGCCTTTACAGAAAGGTTTCAAAGGCCTACATAATGCATTGCTAAAATGCAATGCACAAATTAAACCAGAAGCTCAAAATGATGTTGCAATTTTATAAATCTGCTTTTGCTATATAGAGGGACTGTATTTACTTCAATGTGACTTTTCCATGTTACAGCTTGCAGTATCGTCACATAAAAAGAAAACAGCTTAGCAAACAGTAAAATGTGATGAAGACCAGTGAGAAGATGCAGAACTGTGCTTTATCTCTTTTACAGTGATCTTGTCAAATTACCAGGCACACTTCTAATAGAGGCACTCATCTAATAAAGACCTTCACATCATATCCCTTCCCCACAAAAAAGCACAGTACCTCTAGCCGTTGTTTGAGAGGGTTGAGTCAAAACTTTAATATCCAAGGCATTACTGATGTTCTCCTCCAAGGATGTACAGTACCCATCCACAACATTAGTAATTGTGACTTTCAAAGTTCCAAGATTATGGAAAACCTGAAGGGCGGTACCTACTTGAGTAGGATTCTAGACAGGGCAAGAAAAGAAAACAGAAAATGAAGAAAGTGTCAGTAAGTATGAATCACAAACAACCTGGTCATCATTGTGAGAGATTTCATGGAGAATAAAACTAGCAATGGCTACTATCTAAAACTATGATGACTGTATTTGTTGTTGTTAACCACCCTTGAGTTGATCTTGACCCATTGCAACCCTGTGCATGAGATATTTCCAAGGGCCCCCCTGCACTGCTCAGTTTCTGCAAACTCATACTTGTGACATCCTTAATAGAGCCTATCCATCTAGATGGAATGGCTCATCAATATATATCACTCTAGAATGAGCCAGGTGATATTGGTAATGTCATATTATTGTTTTCCTTTCCAATTTGGCGATAAAGTAGTATATTGTACAGTGAAGGAAAAGCAATTTAAAACATAGATAATGCACACCCATGCTTTGTACCATGATGTATGCTATTACAATTAATACCATTTGTTCTAATGATTATTCTGTGTTTTTTGGCATTATCTATTAATAATTTCTTAAAATATATTTCCAAAATTCATTTTCAAGTAGTTCCTTCCTAGAGAAGATGCCAGCCACAGATGCTGGCAAAACGTCAGGAATAAACTCTTCTAGAACATGGCAACATAGCCCAAAACCCCACAAAAAAACTATGGATGCCAACCATGAAAGCCTTCGACTTCAAATTCCATGTATGTCTGCTCAGAAAGCAAAATGCCTCAATGAATTCACTGGGAGTTGCTCTCGGTTAAGTGTGTACACGACTGCAATCTTACCAATTGACAAACTGCTCCTAAATGTATTTGCTTCCAAATAACTATTTGTTGCTGTGATCTTTGGACCTTACAAAGGTTGTTTTAAAATGGAAATGCATGTGCATGTACTCTCTCTCTGTTTCTCTCTCTGAGTTGGTAAGCAAGGTCACTAGTACACACTTGAACTGAAGTGCTTTGCATTGCCAGAGCAAACTCCTTTATTTCAATGCATTTTTTTCAATGAAAACATCCTTGTAATTCAAGTTTTATGGGCTCCACAAGTCAACACAACAATGTACAGGTAATGCATACATAATAGCACAAGTTCTTTTTAAGTCTTCATACATAAAACACACAGTGCAATATAGCTAGTCTTTACGTTCAGATTACAACAATTACAATAGCTAAAAGAACAAGCTCTATATGACAAATTCTCTCAAGGAATTCTCCATTTCTGGGAATACATGAAGAACCTAGGCTAAACACCTGTGAGTGAAAGCCCTATGTTTTAGCTTAGCAAGTGCAGTGATAGGTGATAACATGATATCCTTTTCAACCTGGCACCAATACATATATGAAATACATTGTCTCCATATAGCCACCTTGAGTCCCTATACTGGGAGGAAGGTGGTATATAGATAAATGATGATGATGATGATGTGGGGACACAGCTGGCGTAGCAGCCAAAAGCAGATAAAAGGCATTCTTAATAACCTATACTTCCATGATGCTAAGCTCCAGGTTGCCCACTTACTCCTTCAGTGGAAATGAAAACTCACCCCAAAAAAGTCACAACTCCCTTCAAATCTAAAATATTCCTTACCAACAGTACCTCCCTCTAGGCTAGGGGGGTTGTCTGGACTGGCCAAAAAAAAAGCAGTTTATACAACGCACAAAGCTGAAACGGGCTGAAACCTTGATGAACCCACACTCCAGGGCAAAAAATGAGAGCAAAATAAACCCCTTTTGCTTCACTCTAACATGGAACATATGCATTATTGCACCAGCACATAAACAGCAGGATGCTAGTGAGGAAATACAGGAAGGCCCAGGTGGCTTACAGAAGCGGTCTTGAGCATGCGCCCTGGGCCTGGTGAGGCTTACCTACTGGTGCCATTGCTAGCTATATGATGTTTTTCTTTGGTTGAACATACAGGTGCATGAGTGGCCAGATGCACCATCAACCCCTTCACACCAACGAGCTGCCACATACTCCATGAAGCAAAATAATGACCAACACAGCAGGTTGCCAATAAAGCAATGGATGTAAAAACATAGACACATTGGCCAGTCCTACAGAGGGGCCATGGGGAAAGATGGCATGCATGGGGGGCCTCCATGGTTATGGTTTGCCAAAGTGTCACTGGGTGCACTGATACATTGTACAAGCAGTGTGTTGCTTGTGCAACTGTGTGGCTGGTCCAATGGGATAGCAGCTGGGCAGGACAAGGGAGCTAATTGGGAGTCAGAGGGGATTATTCATGCAATGGTACGCATGCATGGGGTGGAGGCAAAAAATAATCCGGCAACATGGCTTGACACCGTGTGTTGCAGTTTGCCTGTGGGTGTTCGGTCCACCTTGGGAGTGGGCCCTGAGGACAAGGGGTTTCAGTTGAATCTTGAAAACCTAGGAATGGCCTGGTTTTTCCCCTCTGTCTGCTCAGACCCTAATTGATATTAAGTCTCAACTTGTCATACTTTATACATCTCCAAAATGGTTCACAGACAACTGTTCAGGGTGTTCTTAGGACTAGCAAAAGAAAGAGAGAGGTAAAGTTGCATGTTATCAACAACACATCGACAACAGTTTAGTGCAGGGGAGAACAACATGTGGCCCATGAGCTTCATGTGCATTAGTTGTGTGTCAGCTGGCAATACAGCTGTCTTTTCATAAACCTTAATTCCTCAGAATACGAAAATGCTGTTATGGTTCTTTGTCTGGTTTGAAGATGCTTGGGAACAATTGGTCTGGGTCATCTCTCTGTTCTAAGCAGAGATTAAGGCAGAAGTGCCAGTGGAAATGGCAAAAAGCTCTCCATGACAACAGAGTTATTTCTAGCTTTCCCGCCTATAAATAACTGCCCCCTATAGCAGTAGTAGAGCTTGGAACGGCAGCTTTGAAAATTAATTTGATAATGTTAAACTTCAAAAATTGGGAAATAAAGTCATTACAGTAAGTATACTCGTGATTATACAGTAAGTATACGGGATATATATTACATTGAGTATAAATGATATATGCAGCTTTCAGCATACGCTGAAAGCCGCACTGGAAGAAGCAGCGCTGCATGCTGGAAAAAGTAATGGCATGCACCCATGCCGCACGTTGTCATGCGCCGCCACAAACACGAGCCCCATTTTCTTTAATGAGGCTCGAGCGTATGCAGAATTTCCCTTAAGTGGGGGGGTTTGGAACGGATCCCCTACATAAGGGAAGGGACTACTGTACTAGCAAGACTAATAACTGAAACCTTTTTAAAAGGTAAATTATAATTAATTAATTAATTACATATGTTTCCAGGACAGACCACATGACTTAAGAGATAATGTGAAGGAGGTTTACACTATTGATCCTAGGAATATATTTTTTAAATGGCACTTTCAAAGGCATACCCAACCCCCATTTTACAGTAGTCTTCCCCCAACATGGATTTGTCCCACAATGGAATAGAGCAAAAAACTGGAAAGCACATTAAGGAGAGTCACTGGTGGAGTGGGATTTTCCCAACAGTCAATCAGAGTTAGGCTGGCTGCAAAGATGGGGGCCTGCCTGATGAGCAGCTATAAAAGAGCATGCCCTCTTAATAGGAGTAAGAGTGTGTCATGTTCTGTCAGAAGTGAAGAGTCAGATCCTGGTGGTTCATACCCGCTTTGTTCTGAGGAAATGTTAATCATGAATTGAGCCAGACTTTCACAGGATTCATAGTCCTGACGAAGGAGCAATATTAGAACTTGTGTTTAGAGAAATAAAACACCGGTCCAGGTGGAAATAAAGGCAGTGAAGGAACTGGAACAAAGACAGTTTGTAAGAAATAAAGTGCTGTACATAATGTATCCACACAATTGGAGAATCAACTTGGAAAAGATACTAACTTAAGTTCTGTCTGTAAATAAAGCTTATAATAATTATCAGGTCAGAATGCACAGGGAAGCCATTGAAATCCACAAACACCTGGACAACTTCATCTTTGAGTCACTTATTAAGTGAGTGGACTAGGAAAGGAATTGGGGCCAATAAAAGGACAAAGACTGAAAGATCCGTCTTAAGCTCCTTCTTAAAGGCATCTAAGGTGATAATAAGACGGCTCTCCTCTAGCAAGCCATTCCACAGTTTAGAAGCTACGACAGTGAACGCTCTGTGGGAAGTTGTTGTTAACCTGGTCTTTGCATGCTCTAGTAAATTCTTCCCAGATATTCTGAGAGTGCGGGGCGGATTGTGTAGGGAGAGGCATTCCCTCAAGTAACTCGGGCCCAATACATGTAAGGCTTTAAAGGTAATAACCAACACTTTGTACTGCGCCCAGAAGCTGATTGGCAGCCAATGAAGAGATTCTAATACTGGTGTTATATGGTCCGACCTAGATGTTCCAGTGACCAATCTGGTTATCCAAGCAACTAGTACAACCATAGACATATCAAAAGGGATCCACTGCAGCTCACCTCAAATAACAAATAGTATTACATATTATATAATAATATATAATAGAAATAAAAATAACAGAGAAGGAAAACTGAAGAGCGTCACAACATGTCCCCTCACTCTGGCCCCAAAAGACACACAGGCCAGTCAGTGGGGCAAGCTAGCCTTGCAGGCCTAAAGGGCCTGACATTCTGTTAAGGACCATGGCTGCTTAAGGCTAATCAAACAAATCCCTTGTCCACACCATTCTCTTTACACCAAGACTCATTTTTATTTCTTTCCCTCCTTTTCTTCGGTCAATTGCTTTCTAATCCCAGCTCTTCAACTGCATCCCAGCTATTCTTCTGCTGGGTTTTGCTACCTAGCAACAGAGGCACGTGATGTACTTCCTCCAACCCTACTACTTCTTTTCATTAGTCCTTCCTCTCCCACTGACTCTGCCAGAGAAAGGGGCAATGCATTCTAAAAACAATTAACTCATCAAAGCACAGGATTAGCTTCAGCATCAATCAGGAAATTTAATGAGTTAAACCACACTGTTAATAACACAGCAAGATGATTAACTAGTTATTTCAAAAATCTCTGACTGTACAGATAATCCCATCCAATTTACAAACATGGGGTAGAGGGAGGGCATCCCTTCAAGCTCCCATGGGATGCGAATGCAACCATGAACTCCCAAGCTGCCCCAGACACAGCCAGGATGATTAAATACAAATTAGTAATCCTTCATTACTTATTATATACACCATCAAACAATATAGCTAGCTTTTCACTAATACTCACATACATGCACACCATTTCAATTCATACTGTACGTATGGGAAAAAGACAAAGCTGTGTTTTTGCATTAACGATTTGTGTAGAGGTTTACCCGACGAATCATCACCATGGAATATAAAATGTAATCTTGTGTGTGTGTGTGTGTGGCATAAATTTAAACAAGAACACTTCTGCCTCAATATGCAATTATTCAGAATTTAATGAGCAGCCCGGAGAGAAAACAAGATGGAGAACCTATAGGTCTAAAGGGGATTATACAGAAGAAGAAATAACTGAAATCAGATTATCAACCCAAGGGAAGAAAAGAAAAGAAAATATATTATGCTTCTTTTGCAGGACCTCAGGTTCATCAGACACAGTTTTGATTCTGGTGTACACAGATGTTATCCATTAATGCTGGGCATGTATTCATAGCTCAACTAATCTCATTACTTCAGAACCTGTTAACAATCAAGCAGTCAACAGCACAAGACACAAATGGAATTAGAAAGACTGGGGAAAATAATTTAACACAATACATCTTATCAGGAAGGGACTGGCTCTAACAATTAACAATGTTATTTTTGAAATTAATCAGAGAAATACAAAGAGTGGCAGCTTGAACAACAGAGGTAAATGACGCTGAAATAGAGATTAAAGTTCAGTTTTATTACTTATGTCCAAGGAAATGAAAAAAAGTCTGCATATATTACATGTAAATAGGGACAGAATTTGAGGCTATACCACATCTTGATGATGGATCAGTAAGAATTGGCCAGAATAGGGTATCAGCAGCGACTATTACTATGTAACATGAGAAATGGTTTTGTGGTGTTTTTAAGAATGGGTTCAAAATGTCATAAACCCCTGAAAAAATTATGTCTGCTAAGACTTAGACATATAATATTTGGCAGTATGTTCTTGCGATAGTCATACTGCCATAAGTAGAAAAGCAAGACAGGGATATACAGTATATGCATTCATTTGTTAAGATGATAAATTAACATAAAACAAACTGAACATACCTGTCTCATAAGAAATGCAAACAGAATGACTAATAATGCTTCTCTTTGGTATTAGGGTGAAAAGTAATAGTTTTTTTAATTAAAAAAGCACCTTAATTTCCTTGAATATGTACCTATATATTTATATTTATATTTTATGTGATGCTCAGATGATTACACAAATTTTCCTTCATGAATAAGCTGAAAAATATGGGTGTTAATTTATTCACAAATAGATATTACTCATGTAAGTAAAGGCTTGCAACATTTAGATCACACATACGTACTTCTTCTATTCTCCAAAGCAACATCTAGCTGCAAGACCATCCGTTAGGCAATATTTCTCAGAGCAGGTTTCATTTCTAATATTTTTCAAGCAGCATGCCACAGCAATGAAAACTGGCCCCTTGGTGGGGAGCAGGAACCATCAGGACACAGAATAAATAGAAACCTAAACATTATTCACTATGTTCCCTCATTAAAATCAATTCCTACATTGAAGAAGAGGAGAGAGACTCATATTGAAATAGTAATGCTGTAACAGATATTTTAAAACCATTGGCTGTTATGGATGTTATCATGATGCAACATCAGAGACTTACACATTTTGTAGGCGGGGAAGGAGAGAAATGTTTTCAAATAAAGAAATAAAATGAAGATGAGTTTTGTTTGTTTGCTTGTTTGTTTGGGAATCACAACAAGTCCTTACAGAGGTACGCTGGAATAAGAAGGTATTTTTAAGCAGCTTGGGAAAGTACAGACCAGTATTTGCAAATGCCTGATTATCTAGTCTCTAAATGTTTAGTTCTAATTTTATGTTCATGAGTCACAGACACCTACTAACTCAGACATACAAACCATTCCTCCCTAGCTTTCTTAAAAAGTGACATCAGTAGGGTTTACTGGGATTAAGAATCTCAATAGCATAAAAAAGTACATCACCAACAGAAGCAATACTCACTCTCTTATTTACGTTGGACTATATATGTAGTCAACATGTATTGGGAGGAGATCCAGATAGCATGCAAATTCACGAAAAGAAACAGCGTCTTCTACCATACAGCTGAAACAAGACTAAAGAATGTATGACTGTATAACCGAACCACATCTCCATTCTTTATGTAATGCCAACTGTGCTCTCACAGCAAGTGGTGGAACATGGATTCTTATTAAAAATATATATATAGCACTTGACCATATTTCAGTTTTAATTCTCCCTAGGATTAAAACACTGCATTAGAAGATACAGAGGTCCTGTCTAACTTTTCATCCCACTTGATTCCACAGATACAGCTTTGAGAGTACTTTGCTTGCCTAACAGTCAATCCTACTACTGTTATTCAATGCTAGTTTCTGACATATTTAACATGTTTTTAACATAATCACTGCAGCATGGCATGCAACAGAAAAACTGAGGAATCCTTGAGAATGAATGGACAAACTGAATAAAATTGAAATCCACTAAAATTCAATGCTGGGTGTACATTGAGAATCATGGAATCCTGGCTAATAACTTAATAATGCTGTAAATAAGGTGTGTGATAACTTGCATATTGGAATATCAGTGCAAGATGCCATCTGATAAACGAACATTGTTTCCATCAGCTCAGCACTGTGTATGACTGGCAACAACTATTTGGTGTCTCTGTTGGGAGTCTTTTCCCACTTTGCTGTTAACTGAGATTCTGTAACTGGACATAGGAGAGTCTGACCATGCAATCTCCTCCTTACAAACAGTGCATTCCAACACTAAGAGATTGCATTCCAATTTAACAGCAAACTTTAACAATCAGAAACATATGGAATCAACAGGCAGCATACAGCCAGGCCTCCCCCTCCTCTGTATCCACAGATTCCTTATCCATGGATTCAACCATCCTTAGCTTGAAAATATATATTTTTTAAAAATGTATAAATTCCAGAAAGCAAACCTTGATTTTGTCATTTGATACATGGGATACCATTTTATTAAGCCATTGCATTTGTACATCCACAGATGTTGGTTCTGGAGCATCCACAGGGATCCTGGAACCAAACCCCAGTGGATACTAAGGTCCCACCGCGTAAAGCAATATTAAACATGTGCTAACACTATTATTTAAAAACGATTACCTGAGAACTCTAGTTGGGCTTTATATGTTTAGGGTATAAGCCAGTAAAAAAATGCACTGGAAAAAAAAGACACAATGTACCCAAGATCATTTCTGGTATTAAATTCATAAATCACTGGGCTTCAGGGCATAAGGCATTGCACTGTTGCCATGGTTGATAAAAGCAGAGTGAATTATTTAAGTCCAACTCATAACATGCCAGATGGGCAACTTAACATATGTTAAAACAGAATCCCAACTCTACTGTTTAACTCTGCTGGAAGGTAGGAAGGTAGGTAGGTAGGTAGGTAGGTAGGTGTGTGTGTGTACAGGGGGGGTAATATCAAGTGTTATACCCACACAGTATCTTCCTGTCCCTTTCCTTCTGTAGTTGTACTGTCAGAGTTGATGCTGGAAATTTGGCAAACAGTATTACATTTCAAACAGTTCATGATTCCCTTTCTTTTGAAATGCTGTTGTCGTGACAGGTTGCTGTGGTACTTACTTTCAGCAGTCACTGCTTTTGCCTTTTCTGGTTCTATTTTAAAAAATGTAACTTGTAGCAACAACATCAACATAGATGCCTAATTAAATTGTGCGGCAGACTTTGCTATGCAAAGCACAGAAAGATCAGCTGGGAAACGGAGGACAATTATTTCAAAACTGCCAGCAGATCATACAGTTTCCTACTGTTATTTAAAAAGTAGTGAAGTGATTTCAAAATCCCAGCAAATCTTCAGTACGTTTCTCACAGTTCAGTAACAAATCCCAAGCTAAACAGAGCTTTCACTGAAAGCAGTGACAATGAAGGAATATGTTTGACTTGGGCACTGAGAATCATGAGATGAGGTGGGTTTTTTATTATTATTTGAGGCAGAATATAACTAGGCAGTATAATTTTTAGAAACCTGCAGATTCAGTCTTGCACGGATGGTTAAGATTCAAACAAATGATCCTTAACAACAATAACATGTTTAAGGAGAGCAGCTTTTAAAATCTGTTTTATTAGCTTATTACTAGATTTTATTAAGTTATTATTCTTAAATGTGCAAAATGAAGCATTGTTGTTTAGCAAGGTATGACTGGTACCTCTTGTTATTGGGTTTTAAGGTGTTGTTAATTCTTGTCAAGTCAGCTGTCACTTATGGCAACCCTATGAAAGACCTCCAAGACACCCTGTCATCCACAGCCAAGATTCTTTGTTGTTTCTATTAGCTCAGAGTAACAAATCTAATAAAGGCTATGTATCTCTCCCACCTCTGTTAGATTTGTAAAACATAGTCTTCTAGAGCATAATTTGAAGGATCAGAAGTCTCCACAGTCTCCTCCCTCACCTTGAATATGTGGTTTTTGTCTTAGTTTCCTATGTTATTTATACAGAAACACACACACATATGGTTAGTGCTGTCATCCAAAATAGAATTAGAAATCCACTTCAAACCATAGTATTTTATTTTTGTTCAGAAAACAAGCACTAACAATTTTTTAAAACTGAGATGTCATGGTAAGTTATAGCTAGTACAAATCTGAGATGAACGTCATGGGTATAAGAAAAGAGAAAGGAGAAGAAGTGAACATGAAGATTCTGGTTCATTTTGGAATCTCTAGAACTAGGTTTGGAAGATCATATGAACTGAACCATAAAAGGTTTATGACACTTTTCTAGCTAGCATGGAGAGATCAACTTTGTTAAATACTATGATTGTTCTTTCTTGTTATAATAATAAATCAATGATGAAAATAACATTTTTTTTAAAAAAATCATAATCTACAGTCAAAGGAAAATCTGATCCAAATATTAATCTGTAAGTGTTTGCTTTGTTGAATCTCCCAAGGCGTGGCAGCATGATAGAAGGATGTTTTAATAGATTTCACAAGATTTCTGGCAACAAAAACCTGATACCTTACATTAATGACAGGATTCTAGTCATTTAAGGTAATTCTCCTGGTGAGCCATAGTTGTAATGTGGGTCACTATAATTCTCCTGATCAGCCTAAATAGAGACATGGATTCTTACAAAATAAGATCCTGACCAGGTGAGCCATTGTTGTACGCCTTCAAGTTGTTTCCGACTTGCAGCAACCCTAAGACTATCATGGGCTGAGAATGTGTGACTTGTCACTCATGCTTCCATGGCTGAGCAAGGAATTGAACCCCGATCTCCAGCTCTGCAGTTCAATATGCAAATCACTATACCATGGTGGTTCTCATGTTAGTAACATGGTTATCTGTGTCAGGTAACCTTGAATTTTTACTGAAACATGCTTCTTGTGTTAATTTATGCACCCATTAGGAAGGGAACCCAAGGCTTGATTAAAATTCTTTGGTTACATATTGAGATTTTAATAGGTCTACTCCTGGATGGCTCATACACCACTATTCACTGGTTCCTTGCAGGGATCCCCAAAGAGGTAAAGAAACCCAACAAAAAGCAATGTCACTCTTGTTGAGAAAGAAGCATACAAACCCAGTTTTCTATGGTTGAATATGTCCACAAGCCTGTGAAGAAGGGAAATGGAGATCACTGCCTCCAGACAAAGGTGGAACAAAACTCTTTCTTAGCACAACTGGTATTTGGGCACAGTTGTAAGAAGCAGAGTGATAAGTCCTGTTTCACTTTTCAAGGAAGGAAAAGGCATTCCCATTGCACTGTTATGATTATATATTAGTATGTGTATGTCTCTTCTGTATGAAATTTACAAGAGTGAGAGATGTGAATGGACAATAAGATTCTACCTCCTATAACCAGACTCTTGTGAATGCTATGGCAACTGAAAGAAATCCCAGCCCCAAACTCTGCAAACAAGAACAGGGAAGATAATATATCTGTTTCTTTGCAGAACAGCCCTATTTCTGTCATCACACTAATTTTTAAATTGCCAGAAACATTGTGGCAATTCTTATCTGACTCAGAAATATACTTGGAATACAGAGTGGTGAAGGATTTGAAGAAATAATACATATTTTATGTCTCGGGAATATGTGGTCAAGACAGTTGATATATCTATGCCAAAGAATGTTTGTGTCTTCTGACAGACTGTTTTAGGCTCAAAGTCAGAGTGGGTTTAGGAGAGCATGAAATAAAATGCAATGACAAGTTATTTCCAAGATACTATGGGCTGGCAGTCTGGAAGGTAAAGCCCCTTATTGTGTTGTTTTGTGCCAACGAGTTCAAGATTATATCTGTATTTTTATTTTTATTTGGTAGGCAATAGGAAACCCACAACCACCTCTATTGTTTGGTTAAACACTCCACAACATTTGCTAGGGACCACCATTTGGTAGATGCATTTACAGGAACAACCCTAAAACTTAAATTTAAGTCTGTCACTGCAAGAGTTTGAGGTTATTAACATTATTACTGCTTACTCAATGTGGACCTCAGGGGGTTCACAATGGCTAGAAGAGATACACAACACACTGAAATAATTCATGGGAGCATCATGTAAAGATGAAGAATAGCTAGTAAATAAGAAGTACATAAAAGATGCACGAACAGTGGAAAACATTTTTTGAAGCACAAACTAAAAATATTCACTAAACGTGTATACAATGAAAATACACATTGGCCTGTTACAGACTGCCAAAATAAAGCTGCCTCGGGTCTCATTGGAGGTATGCTATTTAAATGATGCATGGGTCCTAAGAGTCCAGAGGTCATGCCAAAGCCACACTCCATTCCTAAGCACTGGAGTGCAGCTTTGGTGCAGCTTCCGGATTCTAAGGATGCATGCATCAATTAAACAGCATACCTCCAAAGAGACCCGAAGCAGCTTTATTTTGGCAGTCTGTAACAGACCATTGCAAGGATAGTATTTCTCAGGATAATATATGCACGGGACAGACGGGCGTGATAGGGCGCCCTTGTCACATGCAAGGGGCAACGCTTCCAGACTCCCCTTGCACGTGACGAGGGTGTCAAAATGGCGGCGTGCTGTAAATATGGCACTGCCATTTTGACGCAACGGATGCTTAGCATCTGCACGTCACGGCACCATAATGATGCCGCGAGTGCGACATTGGCGCATTATGGAGTCATTATGGCACCGCAAAAAGAACCCGCTCTTTGTGGGTTCTTTTGCTGCGCAAGGAAGCCGCGCGGTTTGTCCGCTGCAGGTTCCTTGCGCAGCAAAACAGGGTGCCGGCAGACTGCCCTTTTTGGGCAGTCTGTACCGGGCCATAGTCTCACTTGGAAAAGCACTGATGCCTACTCTCATATAAAGTATAATATTGCTTTCCTTGCCTTGTGCAGACATATTTTTAATGTCCCCAAATTTAATGAAAATATGTACTACAGGCTTAATCCAACTTTGCACTAGCTCCTGACTGTTGGCACAACAGAATCTTTTCCCTCATACTTATTATGACTATGGTCCCGTACAGACTAACCAAAATAAAGCTGCTTTGGGTCACTTTGGAGGTATGCTGTTTAAATGATACATGCATCCTAAGACTCCGGAAGCCGCACCAAAGCCACATTCTAGTCCTTAGGAGTGGAGCCTGGCTTTGGCACAGCTTTTGGACTCATAGGACACATGCATAATTTAAACAGCATACCTCCAAAGTGACCTGAAGCAGCTTTATTTTGGCCTTTCTGTATGGCCTAAAGTACTCAAAACCTGTCTCTGGAGGGTTTCTCTGCCCACTAGAGCAAGTTTTGGGGAGTGCAGGGGGGGATTGCTGTGGGGAACTGAATAATTTCCTCCCACTTCCACTGGAATTTTCTGGCTCCCCCAGCAGAAGGAGTTCATTGGACCCATTCTATGATTTTCTAAGAAAAAAATGTGCAAGGGCACCATATGCCTAACCTTCCAGATGAGGATGGGCAACTGAATGGGTACCAGGGTACAATTCTCAGCCCAGATGCCTACAGGCCACACTCCAACCTCACAACAAATCCAAATACCTCTATTTTCTTCTGCAAAAGCCTCTTAAAATGACATCAGGAAGTGGTGATACAGCTGGCCCTTCTTATACATGGATTTTTTATACACGGATTCAAGCATTGAAAATGTTCAAAAAAGTATACATTTCAAATATCAAACCTTGATTTTCCATTTTTTTTTTAAAGGGACACCATTTTGCTATGTCATTATATTTAATGGGACTTGAGCATCCACGGATTTTGTTATCCATGCCCCCATCTTGGAACCAAACCCTAGCGTATAACAAGGGTCCACTGTATATCATTTTCTACCACTACTTTGAGAGAGACTGCAGAAGAAAATCAAGGTAGTTGAGGGTAGTACAGGTTTCTGGGATGGGTATTTTCATGCATTTGGGGGGATCTCTGCATGACATGGAGGCAAAAATTGCCCCCAGATTTCACCAATACAAATTGTTTTGGGTTGGAGATCTTGTGGAGACTGGTTGGAACCTTCAGAAGCCACAAAAGTGAGCTCCAGATGCAGATGTGGCCCATGGACCACACTATGCCCACCCCTGCTCCAGACTAAGAGATCAAACAAGAAGTGATTTAAACCCATTCCAGTCTGGCTTCAGACTTGAAGTCTGTACTGAAATCACTTTGTGATCCTGTCAGATGACCACCAGAATATTAAGACATGTAAGCTGAATAGATCTTGGGTACAAACAAATTTATATTACAACCAATATGTATTAAGAAGACAGCTCTTGAGGTGCAGGAGCCTTGATGCTGCTGAGTTAAGACATGACATACACTTCATAGCTCCAGTAATGAAACTGAAGTCAGCCTTCCATCTTCAAACACAATCACCTAAAGGGTTTCCCCTTAGGACAGCTCACAGCTGAAACTCAAAAGATTTTCATAGCCTTTAGCAAGGAAGCTTAGCAGACAGTACAGCCTGAGGCAGAGTCTGAATTTACCAAGAACTGCAGAGATGAGCAATGAATGGATTATTCCCACATTAAGGCTGCTTTAAACTGGGTTTTACCATGTGCGGATCCAAAACAGAGGCGGACAGCTAATTAAATTTCTCTCTCCCGTGAAAGCACTGCCATGGGCAATTTTAGATGGGTTTCATTATTCTTTTCTTGAGAAGGAGGCTGCTGAAGAGAGAATTCCCTGTGTCACAGAGACATCATGGCTCTCCATGTGGAATGCCAAAAGAACAGCAGTGCCTTTGCACCCTTGTGGGACTTTTCCAGTCTTAGCACCACTTTCCCCACCACATATCAATATTTGTCCTACTGAAAGTTATCAAATCTGGATATCAAATGCTGTTGTCATTGATATTAGGAAGAAGACCAGCTAGGGCATCAATAATAGATGACTATGTCATATAGCAATGTAACCAGTGTTATATGGTCAAAACAGCTTTCCTTGCATATTTTGCTTTGTTTGTTTTTTGGATTTGAAGATTCTGAACTTAGCTGCTGAACAAGGAAGTCCTAACCTAGAGGGAGTAAGACTTTAAATTCTGATACAACATAAAGCAATCTGAATTTGGCTCCTCCTGGCATACTCTACCTTTTATAATGCCTGTATTTATCTCTTGTCCTGACACTACATAAACTTCTTAAGAGATCCCTTGTATCTTAATGGTGATGTAAAATGTTACTGTATTTATTTCACTAACTTTGTTCCCAATCTCCTCACAGTCAAGGTGTATGGCCTCTATCAGTGTTGACCCTCCCTCAAGACTACCTTAAGCAAACACCACGAGCAAGATACTGCAATTTTTTAACCTGATTTTTGCTTGGTTAAGAAGCCACTGAGTTTCAAAGGTCTGATCATATATTTTGTACTTTTTGGTTCACCTAATAAATGTGAAGTGTGGAAAGGGCATGATTTCAGGGATCTTCGGGGATGCACTTCAAAATCCAGCCTCCTCTCTTCTTGTGCGAAAAACTTGCATTGCAAGCTTCTGTGAAAATGGGAGATATTTACAGTTCCGCAATTTTAAAAAGGAGAAGAAATAATTCTGCTGAACTGATTTTTCAAAATCACTACTTCCTCTTCAGTAAACTCTTGGGACAAAATTGCATGGGTATTTTTTTAAAGAAAGGTCTGTTTTGTACTCAGGAGGCACATCCACCCTTATAAGCACTGATACCTTAGGCCTGCAACAGTTTCCCACCCGCTACCATGGCTGAGGTACTGAAATGTAGCCTGAATGTTTTCTAGTACAGGCAGCATTTTGTTGACATAATATTTGCTGGGGATTAATAAAGTTAAGGAGTAATGGAATCCAATTCTGTATGAGGCTGGCCTTCTCTGTATTTGAGCACTATATTCTTCGTTTTGTTAACTTGTCATTTTGGTAGTTCTCATTGAAATATCTACATAATTTCTGGATATACTTTGCATCCCACATTTGAATGAGATGTCCTGATCTGAGACAACTTTATCAATCAGGGAATTTTCTAACTAAATGCACCAGCTTTCAGGTGTGTAGATAATGAAAGACCCTTAAAATGCTGATTTCCCACTAAGTCAATAAGTCGGTCAGTGAGATTAGGGACTCAGTCTCTCTAAATTATATGGAAATGAAAAGAAGCAAAAGCTATTTTTACTTTTGGTTCTTTTACACCATTACAATAAATTCCCTGGAAAATACAATACCGATAATTTAGAAGAGTGATAAAGTAGTCTTTTCGTCATTGAACAACTACTGCAGGCAATTTATTTTCCTCCTAAATTTAACCAATTCTAAAATAAGTAAAGATTTTTCAAGAACATAATGGTTAATACTGGCTAAGGCTGACACCTTCCAGTTAATGGTTTTGTTTGTTGATGCTTTTGATACCTTATCCTTTCCTTCTAAAAAGGTCCTGCTTCCATTCTCATCTAAGAAATATATAATTAAGACAGTTTAAAAGTTTTAACTGGCTCACTGTAATTAAATTTGTATTAACAAGGATCATCTTTTATTTTAACCAGACAAGGCTCTGAGCCAAATTAATGTTACTATGTGGAGGTGGACATTAATGATGGCTGCTGTGACTCATAGGACTCAACACATTTTGTGTTTTAATCACTGAAAATATTTAGTTGGTAAATAAAGAGGCTTGATGTAGTTCAGTACATATGGTGATAAACAAATGTAAGAAGTCATTTACTCACCACTAACAGCAACACTAAATGCTACTGTCATAAAGAAATTAAAGGGAGATATTGTAAATTAAAATATGTTTATAATAAAAATTACATAGTCTGTACATCTGAAGTTAAAATTATGTTTTTCACACAATTATTCCATCTTAATAATTAAATACAAACATTAAATATAAATAAAAGAAAGATGTTCTCCTTTTTATGATGAAAAGATGGGTGACAGTTTTCATTTATGGGGCAGAAATATTAAATATTAACATAAATATTAAATATAAATAGAGGTTTTCCTTTTTATGGAGAAAAGATTGGTGATAATTGAGTCTTTTCATTCATTGGCCAACTGACACAGATGTCTGCATCCATGCATTGACCTGATACATACTACAATCCATGACAAACTGAGATGCATGTGACACAGAATAGCTATTTTTTGAAATCATATGTGTAAGATTTACCAGACAGTGGGAACTCATTATATAATGACACATTTGAGAAGATGTGATAAGACTGAGTTATAGACAAAAGTAACAAATTGGACAAGTCGAGGGAATGTTTCAGGGTCAAAATCCTGGATTTTGATATGACCCGTGGATAAGTCTAGGGTAAAACTTAGAGGGCTATAAGGAAGGATGGAAAGGGGGAAATACCACTTCTGTCCCTCCTTTTCCTTCTCTGGACCTCTCCCATTCCCAGGTGCTGGAGGAGAGGTTTTAACATTGGATTGAGAAAGAAAGCAAGTGGATTTAAATGGAGAGTTTTGCAAGATCTTGCAAAATGGACTGGAGACAGAAGCGAGTGGTTTTAAATGGGGAGGTTTTTTTCCATAGGAAGCAAGGTCTTACAAAAGGGACTGGAGAGATGGTTTTAAATGGAGAGGGTTTTTTTTTATAGGAAGCCAGGTCTTGTAAAAGGGGCCAGAGAGAGAAGCAAGTGGGTTTAAATGGAGAGATTTTTCCATAGGAAGCCAGGTCTTGCAAAATGGAGCAGAGAGAGAAGCAAGTGGATTTAAATGGAGAGGCTTTTCCATAAGCAGAGAGAGAAGCAAGTGGATTTAAATGGAGAGGCTTTTCCATAAGAAGTGAAGGCTTGCAAAACGGAGCAGAGAGAGAAGCAAGTGTTTTTAAATCGGGAGTTTTTCCGATAGGAAGTAAAGGCTTGCAAAACGGACTGGAGGGGGAAGGTATTGGTGTTCAATGGAGACTGGCATCAGGCTTGCTTGCTTTAGGATCTTTCTAAACACTACTGATGTATTGACTCTTATATAAGTCTACCCAAAATTTTAGGCTCAATTTTGGGGCATAGATTTCTCGACTTATAATATTCTTGTCTCTTCTTCCCCAAAAACCTCCTTCCAGACAATGCATAATTGAAGGGTTCCAGGTCTCAAGGTGATATGAAAATAGTATCTCTGACTGGGGAGATCTTCCTCCAGTTATTAAGTGTTCTATTGCAATTGGGACCAAACACCTCCATCACTCCTCTCTTGCTTTTACCTCTGAACTATTTTTAAAATAAATAAATAAACCTTAACCTCCACCTTAATGAAGTCAAAATTATGTAGAGCTTATTTGCTCCATGTTCAAAATTACTTTTGCTCACCTTATTTCTCAACAAGTAACTAGAAGCTATAAAATACAACAGCTCTGATTTTAGTCTCGAATGTTGACAAAACTGTTTAAATGAGAGGACAGAGGACCATGTTAAAAAAAAGTGCTTCCAACTTCCAGTTTACTATTAATTCCATTCTGTTCATAAGATAAATCAGTGATGGTGAACCTTTTAGGGACCGAGTGCCCAAACTCAAAGGTGTGCACCTCTTCCTCTTCTTCTTCCGCCCTCCCAGGTCTTTAGCTGTCTCCAGAGAGGGAGCTAAAGGCCTGGGAAGGCGGAGGAAGAGGAGGAACAGGCACATTCCTGTTCCTCCTCTTCCCCTACCTCCCGTCTCTCCGCGTGCCCTCCAAAACGGCTTCACATGCCAGTAAGGGTATTCAGATTTGCATGTGTGAAGTTAATATTTAAAATTCTGAATACATAGGTATTCAGATCTGCATGTGTGAAGTTAATATTTAAAATTCTGAATACATACGTATTCAGATCTGCATGTGTGAAGTTAATATTTAAAACACAATTTCTAAAAAAAGATAAGTTTTAGTTTATGACACTCCCCCCCCCCCCAAGCTTGACTTCAGCAATGCCTCTACCTAATATGCAAGCTGGATAATAAAATAAGGATCTCAAAAGACTAAAACACACACACTTTCTCTCTGCTTCTGTATCTCTGGTGCCTATGTATCCTACTTTGCAGATGACAGTTCTCTGTTTGAACAGCCATGATAAACAACCATAACAAATCAGAACAGAAGTCTTGAAGTTGCCCTTGAATACTTGGGTCACTTGGTGACAGTTTTCTGCATTATGATGAGATGCAATGCATTTATTTCTAAAATATAGCAAATTTGTATCTCTGTATAAATTTGAATATGCAAACGAGTCTTCTTTCTCTTCTTTTCTGACGATCCCTAAATGGCCTCCTCCATACTTCTACATGGACTAACTGTAATAAATGCAACATTTTTAAAGGTTTCATTAATATGAAAGTTCAAAAGCAAAATCCTCTGAAAAATATTCTACCTACACTTCAAGACTCAAATAGTCTATCATCTGTTCCTATGGAAACTGAAGAGATATTGTAGGTTATATCACTATCAGCTGATTATACTGCAGAGAAATCTGTGGTTTATTTTAAACCCTACTTTGGAAAGAAATGTATTTCAGTACATAATGTTAGTCTAGTTCTTAATGCCCATGCCCAGCATCTCACTTTCATCAAGATGAAAGCTTTAAAAATTTCAGACTATAATAACAACAAACAAATCTTACTACATCTGGTTAAGCCCTGTGAACAATATTATTAAAGCTCTTTGTAGAACAGCATGGTCAGAGTCTTAAGTATACTTCTAGCTAGCAACTCTCATTGGAATCATGGGTTTTATTTCTAAAGCAACATGGTTAGGATCAGGATATAGGTATGCTTTTAGAAACAATTTTAGCTGTGTGTAGAATGATTAGCTTTGTGGGTGTAAGCAGATCATCTCTGTGTGTGGTGGGGAAGCATGAATACTTGTCTGCTCCAGCTAGTCTACAATGCAAACCAACAGTTTTGTCATATGCATAGACTATTCACATGATCCATCCTCCTAAAAAGAGAAGAATCTTGACATCATTCAGGGACATTCACACCACACAGGCTGCTATTGAAGGGGTGGAGTACATAAACATTCATACTTCCCACTGCTTCCCATATGAGCCTGCCAGAATTTTAAAAACTACAGGGGAAGGCTTTATACAGTACTCATCCCACCAAGTGAGAGCCAAGTGGGGCATAATGGTTTGAGTGCTGGACTATGACTCTGGAAACCAGGGTTCAGTTCTCAGCTCAGCCATGAAACCCATTGGATGACCCTGGGCAAATTAAATGCACTCAGCCTAAGGGGAAAGCAATGGCAAACTTTCTTTGAACCAATCTTGCCAAGAAAACCTCATGATAGGGTCACCTTAGAGTTGTCATAAGTTAGAAACAACTGGAAGGCACACAACACAACAACAACAAACCATCACTGGCATGCTTGGTGAAGACATAAGAGAGAGCCTTCTTAGTGGCTGCTCCCACCCTCTGAAACTCCCTTCTGCAGGAAGCTAGGCTGACCTCCTCCCCTGATTTCCTTTGCTGGCATGCAAAGACCTTTTAGTTCAAGCAGGCTTCTAATATGTAAGGAGGGAAGCTTCTTACTGGGATGTGTTTTTTCTAACATTTGCATTCTTTTAAATGATTTTAAACTTGGTAGTGTTTTAATTGTTTTAAAAAGTTAAAGTTGCTTAACTGATTCTCTTTGCGAGCTGCCTTGGGTCCCTCTCTGAGAGAAAGATGGCATACAAATGAATTGAATAAATAAATAATAGGACTACAGAAAGATTCCATCACGTGAAGGGAGGAAGCAAGCCACAGCGTTGCCAACATATTTTAAGGAAATAAAAATCTTTGATAAATGCTTTTGACAATAACTTTTTAAAAGATTTGGTAAAACATAGAAAAACAAAAGATGCAAAGCAAACTACAGTAGGTTGCATTCAAATATTGGTAAAAATAAAATTACTGCATATACTCGACTGTAAATTGACCTCATGTATAAATCGAAGGCAGGTTTTGAGGCCAAAATGATGGATTTTGATATGACCCACAGCTAGGTAAAAGTTAGGAGCATGTAAAAAGGGTGTAAAGGATGAAGCAAAGGAAAACAATTCTGTAGCGCTTACAGAATTCCAGCAGGCAAAACTGTTTGTGTTCATACTAAAAGGCTGGATGGATAAGAGAGTAGAGTGAGGATCAGTGCTTCCAGGACAGATTATACCCAGGGATGGCTCCTCTCTCCCCTCTATATATAGAAGTACAGTACTTTCACTGATCCGTGGATGAGTCAAAACTCAGTTTTTTTGGATCAATTTTTAAACTAAAATTTCTGGATTTATACATGAGTTTATACAGTATAGGATTATTCTTAATCCAGATTAGCAGCATATTAGAAACAAGTGGAAGACACATACTTCCTTAGCAGCAAAAGCAGACGTGATGTAGCCATTCATCCAGAAAGACACTGGTTACCAGAATCTTGGCTGGTTACCTCCAAACTATACAATCTGGATTAGAAAAACTGGGTGTGGAACATCATATCATTCTCTAGCAAGCAGACGAATCATGAATTCTTAGTTGGCATTTCACCATCTTGCACATGTTGGCCACCCAAAATTGCTGGCTTTTAAAAAGTGTTTACCTCCTCCTCAACCCAACCAATAACACCCCAGACCTCTGGGGTGACACTACTGACCATCCAGCCACATTCTGGGGGTTTAGGGGGCCTCTAGAGGCTTTCCTTTGACACATGCAAGAATTTGTGCAAACCAGGAAGTGACCAAAACAGGTATTCTGATTTTTTCCTAGTCTGAATAATAATAATAATAATAATAATAATAATAATAATAATAATAATAATAAT